>NW_026652287.1:19116643-19285430 GCF_009828535.3 Hylobates moloch | reverse complement strand
TTTTTTTTTTTTTTTTTGGCAGAGAACGAGTCTCACTGTTTTGCCCAGGCTGGTCTTGAACTCCTGGGCTCAAGCGATCCTCCCACCTTGGCCTCCCGAAGTGCTGGGATTACAGGTGTGAGCCAGGGTGCCTGGCACTGTCTATTTCTTACTGTCTCTCTCCGCCTCTCTGATCTTTGTCTCCCTGTTTCTCTCGCTCCCTCCCTGATTCTCAGTCAGTTTACCTCTCTGTTTCTGTCTGCTTCTGACAGTGTCTCCCTCTCTGTTTCTCTTGGCCTCTTGAATTCTGTCTCTGAACATGTGTGTCTGTCTCTCTTTCTCCAGGACAAAGAATGCTGGCCTCGGTGGGCACCCACAGCCCCTGCAGTTGGACTACCCTGCTCCCAGCTCCCATAAATAGTTTGGCTGATACCTTGAGGACTAAAGAAGTGCATGGTGGGGCACTAGTCCCAGTGGGGCTCCTCATCTCCTGTCATGACCCCCTCAGGGACTGGGATTGGTACTCTCTCAGGGACGGGGTTTCGATTGTCCCTAATCTGGTCACATGTTAGAGCACTTGCATGTGCACATTTGCGCATGCACACACACGCACACGCACACACGCACACACACACACGCACACACACATGCGTGCGCGCCTTTCACTTGCTCCTCCGTGGTGACAGAAATCAGACCCATTGTACAGGTGGGGAAGGTGAGGTTCAAAAGATACAGCCACCCACCCAGGGCCACATTGTGATTAGAGGCCCTCTGACTCCTGGGCCTTTGCACCCATCTATAGGAGGATGGCCAGACCTGGTTGGTGAAATTGAAGTACCCCCACTCCCACTCAAGGCCAGGTCCTCTAGGTATGGGAGACCTGTCTGAGGAGGAACCTGGTAGGACTCCACTGCCTCCCAGAGGGCACACCCTGCTCAGGTGACCTCAGCCAGGGTCTCACCCCCAAACCAGTCCAAACCCAAGGGACCTTTCAGAGGTGCCCCTATCACCTTCCCCAAAGACGAGGCACAGCTGCATTTGAATCCTCTTTCAGTGCCGGCAAATTACCTTCTGCATTTAGCCTGAGTCGCTCATACAGCAAAGTGCCCTCAGGCCCCAGACTCTGGGCCTGGCTGGGGAAAACTAATAATGCCCACGCCCAGGCAGTACTTACCATGAGCCGGGCAGCGTTCTGGGGAATCTTTAACTCATTTTCATTTCCACTTTAAGAGGTTACCGATGTTATCCTCATTTTTCAGATGGGGTAAAACTGAGGTACAGAGTGTTTAAGTAACTTGCCAAGCTTACACAAAGCTGGTGGTATTACTGATGGCATAAACAAGGTAGATTTGGTTCTAATATGTATGTGTATATATTTATAGGGACAAATATGGATATATATGTATATGTGTGTGATATATATGTAAATATCTATAGATGGATATAGACATATACGTGTGTGTGTCAGTATTGTTATTGTTATTGTAGTCACAGTTTTTAGGCTTAATCTGTTTGAATGATGGACTGATTCTTGAGCACGTTTCTGTTCCTCTAAGGCTTTGTGATCTTTTTCCCTACAGGGGCATTGGGAATCTGGGGAACGGTCCTGTAGGACCTTGTAGAATTTGTGTTTTTCCACCTCTTGATCTGATGAGCAGCCAAGAGAAGCCTCTCTTCTCCACTTCTCAAACCATGCCGGCTCCAAGTGCCCCCTAGGCCAGGCCCTTGGAAAAATCAAACCCTAAATTTGAAGGTCACTGAAGCTGTCCCTCCACCCCCTGTCAATTTACTAAGAGAGGGTTACAGGAAAAGTAACCCCTTCACAACAACGTCCAGAGACGTGTGTGTGGGCCTTGGTCATGAACCAAAATGGTTCTATTATCTCATGTAATCCTTATAACAACAAGAGAAGACAGGTGCTATTAGGATTTCAAACCCAGGTCTACTCCAAGACCCTGGCTGATAAGGATCTCTAGGTGACTTCTCTGTTCTCTGCCCTCTGCTCATGCCAGTATCATTGAAGCATAATGGGAAGTTACCTACTGCCTCCTAATGAGTCGATTTACCAGTCTCTAAAATGGGCATAATGTTGCCGCTTCTCCCTGGGGCCTTGTGAGGATTAAATGTGGGGAAGCAGGTGCTCCCAGAAAGTGTAGTTTAGACTGTGTTCTCTCCTCCCGGCACCATCTTTCTCTGTCCTACCCCTCATCTACTTGTTCCTCCCAGTATCACCTATCCATCCCTTCCTCCACCTCCCCCCAGCTCCCCGAGTCAATATTCATAAAAATAACGAAGTTGTCCAAATGTGACCTGCAGCATCCTGGGACATTCTTTCTTTCTGGCTGGTGCCTTGGGTCTCCTGGGCAGGCAGGTCCCTATGTCCCCCAGTCCCCCATCTTGGGGACAGCTTGGTGGGACCTCAACTCACCATCCCCTGCTCAGCTGTGGATGCCCTTCTGACTGCCCTCACCCCTCACTTGGCTCTGGTTCCCCAGTGCACCCAGCTGGGATGTTTCCCTGCTGGAGCCTTCTGCTAGGTTGGAGCGGAGTGATGTGGAGGGGGGACAGACAGCCTACGTGGCTGCACAGCGTCCTCCCCCTGGAGAGAGAAAGCCCCCAACCAGGCCTGCTGCGGGTTAGATAAGGAGCGCAAGCCACGCAGCTCGTCCTCTTTTTTGTAATCTCCTCCTCCACCTCCACCCCTCCCCGCCACCGACTCCCCGACTTTTTTTTAAAATATCATCTTTATGGCTTTGGAATGATCTGGGCTGACACTGCATTCGCTTAGCCAAGGGCAGGTGGGGTCACAGGAGACAACTTATTCCTACGTGTATATATTCATGGGGGCCGATAAGGGAGCAGCCCCACCCCCTCCTCCCTAGCGGGGAAGAGAGAATAAGGAGACTGGCTGGAGGAGAGGTTGGGGACATAGTGACAACCAGTTCAGGGCAGAAAACAGATTTTGAGCACCAGAAACCCTGCAGTGGCGGAGGCGAGCTCTCAGGGAGCTGCGGCCAAACCTCTCATGGAGAGAATCATTTAAGGTCGAAAGAAGCACTGATTGGCAAAGCAACTGAGTTTTTAAACTCATTATTTTCTTTCTTTCTTTCTTTCTTTCTTTCTTTCTTTCTTTCTTTCTTTCTTCTTTCTTTCTTTCTTTCTTTCTTTCTTTCTTTCTTTCTTTCTTTCTTCTTTCTTTCTTTCTCTTTCTTTTCTTTCTTTCTCTTTCTTTCTTTCTTTCTTTCTTTCTCTTTCTCTTTCTTTCTTTCTCTCTCTTTCTCTCCCTCCCTCCCTCCCTCCCTTCCTCCCTCCCTCCCTCCTTCCTTCCTTCCTTCCTTCTCCTTCTCCTTCTCCTTCTCCTCCTTCTTTTTTTTTTTTTTAAAGATGGAGTCTCTCTTTGTTGCCTAGGCAGAACTCGAACTCCTGGGCTCAAGTGATCCTCCTGCCTTGGCCTCCAGACTAGCTCTGCCCAACTCGATGAACTGAATTTTATCTCTAAATATTCTTTTCTTCCTTCCCCGCTCCCTCACTCCCTCCTTTCCTTCCCCCTCCCTCCCTCCCTTCTTTCCTTCCTTCCTTCCTCTTCCTTCCTTCGCTCCCTCCCTCCCTTCCTCCCTCTCCCTCCCTCCCTTCCTTCCTTCCTCCCTTTCCTTCCTCCCCTTCCTCCCTCCTTCCTTCTTTCCCTTCTTCCTCCCTCCCTCCCTCAAACAGTAGACCTTGAGTTTCAGGAGATGGTTTTAGTTGTTACCTGGTTCGAGCCTGGCTTTTGCAGGCTGTGTGACACTAGGTAAGTGGCTTCACCTCTCTGAGCCTCAATTTCCCCATCTATAAAATGGAGACAGTAACAGAGCCCACTTCATGCTGTACTATGAGAACTAGATGAAGAAATTAATGAAAGTGCTTGGCACATAGTAAGGGTAGAATCATTGCTACCTGTTATTTTTCTAAATTATTATTTATTGCATGCATCTCATGTACCAGTGGGACACAGAGACGAATCACACAGCCTGTGCCCCCAAAAGTGCTCACTGACATGACAGCTCTCATAAGCAACCCCAAGTTATGTTTTTAAAATAGTATTTTATGTCTGGGTAGGAATACAGATACGTTCACAGCGCTCAAAAGAAAAGTGATACTGAACTTATGAAGCAGATAAATTAGGGGTGATTATTCTCATCACAAAAGGATACACTACAGGGATTCTTTAAGTGGTAAGTCCTCTAATACTGGAAGCGTGGAAGCCTTAGCTGGAGCTCTCTTTGCCCTGGCTCCCCCACAGAGCAGTTAATGGTGGTGAAATGAGAGAGCCTGGCCTGAGACAGGAACTCCGAATTTGCACCTCATCACTGACTGGTCAGGCAGCCTGCGGCAGGCAGTGTCCCCTCTCGGACTCTCAATTTCCCCTGATGACTGGACGACTGGATGGGATCGCATCTCTGCAGTGTCCCCGTCCCCATCTGAGCCCAGATGACAGCTTCCCTACTGGCCTATCTGCTTCCACTCCTCCCCCAATCCCTTCTCCATATCACAGCTGCAGGGATCTTCTAAAAGCCCAAATCAGTTTCCCCTACATAAAGCCCTTCAGTGGCTTCCCCTCACCCTCAGGACCTTACCCTTACTTCCAGCCCAGCTGATCTCATCTGCTCCGCTTTCCACCTTGCTCCCGCACCTCTAGCCACTCCAGTGCATTCCTACCCCAGGGCCTTTGCACTTGCGGGTCCTTCCTGGAACTTTGCCTCAGGTCCCTTTTCTTGTTACTAAGTTTCTAGTTGAAATGTCACCATCTCAGGATCCCCCATCTAATAAACACCTAGTACTCACTGGATCATTTTTGTTTTATCTTTATTATCTTAATTGTACTTGGCACTGATATGATCATGGGTCTTTCCTTGTTTAATGTCTTTCCCAAGAATGTCAGCCAAGGACAGAGACTGGGTCTGTCTTCACTGTTGGCTTCTCAGCCCCTTACATGGGGCCTAGTGCTTAGGAGGGGCTCAGCAGGTATGTGCTGAAGTCATCACTGGACTTCGATGTTTCAATATACTCATTTTAGGTGTGTTTAAGTTTTGTGCAAAGGAGTGAGTGATTGGTTTCCTAACTTTTGGAAAGTAAAGATGATGTGAATCCAGTCATATAGGACAGTCTCCTTGATGCACCTGCGGTCAGGCTGGTGCTGTCTTGGGTCGAAAGCAAAGGAGTGGACTCAGAACCAGCCCCGAGGGGACACGTTACCCCTGGGTGCAAATAGCATCAGGATCTGGGGCTGCTCACCACAGATACCGTGATGGAAAAGGTCACCGGCAACTGGCCTGCATGGCTTCCACGTCTTGGCCACGTGGTTCTTTAATTATTTTTATTTTCATTTATTTATTTTGAGACAAGTTCTCTCTCTGTCACCCAGGCTGGAGTGTAGTGACTCAGTCATAGCGCACTGCGGCCTCAAACTCCTAGACTCAAGTGATCCTCCCACCTCAGCCTCCCAAGTAGATGGAACTACAGGTATGTGCCATCACACTTAGCTAAGTTTTTTTATTTTTATTTTAAAAATTATTATTATTATTATTGTATTTTTTGTAGAGACAGGGTTTCACCATGTTGCCAGGCTGGTCTCAAACTCCTGGGCTTAAGGGATCCACCTGCCTCAGCCTCCCAAAGTGCTGGAGTTACAGGCGTGAGCCACCACTCCCAGCCTTTATTTTTATTTTTTTGTAGAGATAAGATCTCACAAGGTTGCCCAAGCTGGTCTCGAACTCCTGGCCTCAAATGATCCTCCTGCTTCAGCCTCCTGAGTTACTGGGATTACAAGCGTGAGCCACTGCACCCAGCTTTAGTCAACCAAGACAGCAGCAATGCAAAACAAAGTGAAGGCCCTCAGAGAGACACAGGGGACATGCCGAGGAGCCCTGGAGGAAGGGGAGAGTTATTCTGATGGGAGAGATCCGAAAGGATGAGGCTGGAGTGAGATGGAATGGTGGAACAGCAGGCAGGGGATTGGGTCCTTGCTGGTACCTGGTTCTGGGAGCGGGGGCTGGGTCTTTTCTTTCAGGTTCCTCTTGTTTGGAATTGATTCTGATGCTCCTAAAAGATGGTTCACCTGATCCCTTTGAAATGATCATACTGAAGTAGGTGCCAGAGGGGACCAATAGTTACCAAGAACTTACCATGTGCTGGACCTACATAAAATATTTCACTTGTGCTGCTTGACTTAATCTTCACATTGGCTGATGCCAGCCAAGTGATGGTATCCTTATTTCAGGGATTTGGAAACGGGCCCAGAGAGGTTGTGACTTTTCTAAGCACACACAGCAAATAAATGCTGAGGCTGGGATTTGAACTCAAGTCTGCCTGGTTTTGGAGCCAGTGCTTGCCGGAGACATCAAGATGTCTCCTGAATTCAAGAAGGGAGGAAGGGTGATGCTGGGTGCTGTAAGAGCAGGGATAAGATTTAGGAGCAGAAGGTACAGTGAAGAGGGGGCCATAGGTGGGAGTTCAGAGGTGGAAGGGAAGAACATTCTGGTCCCAGAGAAGACTCCTGCCTCCAAGCTCCCGGCCCCACTCCACCCAGCCCTCTCTGCACCTGGCCCGGAGCAGCCCCGGGTGGGGGACGTGGGGAGGAGAACTAAGCGTCATGTAATTGCCCTGGCTCTTCTGTGAAATTTGTTTCGGGACACATTAGTTCCAGTGAATTTAGCCGAACAGCGGGGAGCCCTGAGAAATGATTTGCAATTAGCCGCAGCCCCACGGCCCCCCACTGGGATGCGAGGCTTGGGCACTGAGTGGGGAATGGCCAAGGGGGTGGAGCCGCCACGCAGTGCCCGTGGAAACGCCAGCAAGCAGGCAGGAGTGGCTGAACTAGTGCGTTTCAGACCTGACGTCTCTCTGAGCCTGGCGGAGGCTGACAGGGGCTGAAGTAGAAGCATTTGACCCCCAAACTGTCAAGGCCAAGACTTAGCCAGGCCAGAGGGGCATTCGAAATGATCAAATCCAGTTCTCTTGCTTTGTAGAGGGGATGCCGGAGGTGAGCATTGCACATGTTCGCCTCTGTGGGGACGGCTCCTGGAGCATCTCCTGGTGATCACTGTGCCCCTCTGTGTCCCCAGCACTGTGCCGGGTACTTCTCTAATCATGAATCCTCCCCAACAGTCGGGGAGGCAGGGAGATGATGCCCATTTTGCAGGGAAGGAAATGGATGCCCACAGAGATGAAGGGGCTCTTGCCAGGTTAACTGGAATGTGGCAGGAGGAGGACTTGAACCCAGGCCTCTTGGACTCTCCACGTCATTACAGCTGCTTCCTATGATGGCCTCTAAGTGGAGGCAGAATGGCGGTCATTAGGGCCCTGAAGCCAGGCACACCTGGCACAAGTCCCAGCTCTGCCACTTTCTGGCCTTGTCACCTTGCACAGGTCACTTCTGCTCTCTGAGACTCTTTCCTCATCTGAAAAATAAGAATACGCTACCCATGTCATGGTGTATCTTCTAGGATTAAAAGAGAATATAAAGTGTTATGGCAGCGGGAAGAGCTCAATCAGTAACAGCCATTACTATTACTATCATTGATTGATTGATTGATTGATTGATTGATTGATTGGAGACAGGGTCTCACCCTGTCACCCAATCTAGAGAGCAGTGGTGCAATCATAGCTCATTGCAGCTTCAAACTTCTGGGCCCAAAGGATCTTCTTGCTTCAGTCTCCTGAGTAGCCAGGACCATAGGTGTGCTCCACTGTGCCTGGCTAATTTTTAAAACATTATTTTGTAGAGCTGGGGTCTCACTATGTTGCCCAGGCTGGTCTCTAACTCCTGGCCTCTAGCAATCCTCCTGCTTCTGCCTCCTTAATTGCTGGGATTACAGGCTGGGATTACACCATGCCCACCCATTATTGCTATTGTTATTATTGCATCCTGATCAAACTTGTCTGTAGAGGAGGTAAGGGACTGGAGAAAGATCCCATGTTCCCAGTAGGTGGCTGCTTGCCCACATACATAGCCTTCCCAGCTCAGTCAGTCCCCTCTGTCCTAGTCACTGGGTGGGCATGGAGATGATCAAGACATAGTCCTGGCCTCACACAGGTGCTTCTGGAGTGAGCTGAGCAGTTGGAGCTGTGGGCCTTCATGGTACACAGAGGTCTTGTGGAATGGGTAGTTAGGGAGGGCACCTGAGGGGAGGTGACTTTGTCCCAGTATTGTCCCTGTCATATTGGTGGATCTCCATTGTACAACCCCAGGGGGCGCTCTTCACATTGTGTTTGATGTCAAGCAACACAGTGGCTGGGATTTTGATAAAAATGGCAGACACTTGCCATATGCCAGACACTATTCTAAGCACCTTACAAATTTTATTAGCTAATTTACTCCTTACAGTAATATTACCAGGTAGGCCCTATTATAATTCTACTTTTCAATGAGGAAGAAAATAAAGCAAAGAAGGCTTTTGTGCCTTCCTTCTCCCTGGGCACACAGCAAAAGGCATTGCTGAGACTCGACCCAGGCCAGCTGGTTCTAACCACGACACTACCCTGCCTGCTTCCCCAGGGCCCTTTTTCCCTCCTGCTGGTCACTTGCCATACTTTGTCCTCCCCATGAATAAAGGAGGCAGGACAAGAACGTGAATCTGGGCCTGGCATGGTGGCTCTCGCCTGTAATCCCAACACTTTGAGAGGCCGAGGTAGGTGGATCACTTGAGGTCAGGAGTCTGAGACCAGCCAATGTGGTGAAGCCCCGTCTCTACTAAAAATAGAAAAATCAGCCAGGCATAGTGGTGGGTGACTGAAATCTCAGCTACTCAGGAGGCTGAGGCAGGAGAATCACTTGAACCCGGGAGGTGGGGGTTGCAGTGAGCCCAGACCGTGCCACTGTACTCCAGCCTGGGCAACAAAGTGAGAGTCTGTCTCAAAAAAAAAAAAAAAAAAAAAGAATGTCAAGTTGGCGCCCCAGGTAAGACCCTCAGGGGCTTTGCCCAAGGTCACACACATGCCCTGAGAATGCCTCAAGAGTGGCAGTGACCCCATCCTGAGGTCTGATCTGAAAGCCAGCGTGCTTCCTGTATGGCATGAGGATGTGACCAGGCATTTAGCTAAGGGGATCCAGGGTCCCACAGCTGCTCAGGGATTCTCCAGAGAAGAGGAAGAAGAGGAGGCAGAGAAAGAGGTGGCTATTTTATGTCAGCAGTCACCCTGCTGGCTGCCGGTGCAGTGCCGGGCACATAATAGGCCTTCAGTAAAGTGAACTTGGGAATCTTGGAGAAATAAATCATTTCTTCCTTAGGCTGACATCTCAGAGATTTGTCCAGCCTTAGACTGTAGCAGCGATAGGAAACTCCTGATTTCAAAGCAGGAGTGAAAGAAGAAAGCTACTATGTGGTTAAGAGTTTATGTGTGCCTGGCGCAGTGGCTCATGCCTGTACTCCCAGCTCTTTGGAAGGCCGAGGCAGGTGGATCATTTGAGGCTAGGAGTTTGAGACCAGCCTGACCAACATGGTGAAATCCCATCTCTACTAAAAATACAAAAATTAGCTGGGCATGGTGGTGTGCACCTGTAGTCCCAGCTACTCGGGAGGCTGAGGCAAGAGAGTCACTTGAATTCAGGAGGTGGAGGTTGCAGTGAGCTGATATTGTGCCACTGCACTCCAGCCTGGGTGACAGAGCAAGATTGTCTCAAAGAAAAAAAAAAAAGTTTATGTGTCACTCAGTTCAAGAAGAAAGAGCCAGACAGCTGAGTCTTCATGGCATGCGGAGGTCTCTGGTGGGCTCAGGTGGTCAGGGAGGGATTCTAGGAGAAGGTGGCCTTGATCTGGAATTGTCTCTGTTATGGTGGAGGGCTTCACATTGCACAACTCCATTGGAGGCTTTCACCTCCCTCCATGGAGGCCAGAGAGGTAGGTCTCATCTTTCTCAGGTCTATAGATGAGGAAACTGAGGACCAATTGCCCAATGTCATGCAGCTAAAATGTAGGGTGACCAGCCCTCCTGATTTTTCTGGGGCTGTCTGGGTTTAGCACTAAAATTCCCACATCCTAGGAAATCCTTCAGTCCCTGGCAAACTGGGGTGGTTGTTCACCTCATTTTTAGGGACGGGGCTGGGATTCGAACCCAAGACTGGCCGACCCCCACATCCCCTTGTTCCTCTGCACCATCCTGTTCTTTTTGAATTCGCTCCCTGTTCCTCTTCTGAATTTAGCAGCTCTGGCTCCCTTGGTCCCCAGAGAACTGCCCTGTCCCACGCCTTCTGCGCATCTCCCCAGTGCCCGGGGGCTGTGCTTTCTCTCCCTCCAGTGCCTTATCTTCCCTTGTCTTCTTGTGGAAGAAGAGATAAAAGTAATTCTTATGGCCGCTTCTCCACTGGCGACGGCCAGCCCCGTCCCCCTCCTGCTGCATTTCCCTGGTCCAGCCAGATAAAGGGTTAGGCCTAAGCACATGTCATTTTCTTTGTGTGAAATCAATATTCAGCAAAGTTTATCTGCCCGACATAGCAGGAAGTGCTAATTTCACCCGCGTCAATTATTTTGATGAATGTTCATAATGCCCAGGGTGTGAGCAGAAGATAAAAGAATTACTGGAATAACGCATACGTACTCCTTGCACACACACACACACGCTCGCCCATGGGTTCACACTGGGGCACACACAGGCCTGGCCAGGGGAAGGTGTTGACTGACAGCTGCCCTGTCCTCCCCAGCTGCTGATGGTTCAAAACATCTCCGAAAGAGGGATCAGGAGAGGGGATTTTTGTGAGAGTGTTATCAGTCCTTGATTTTTGGGATAGAACAGAGGTTCTCAACTAGGGGGCGATTTTGACCCCCAGGGGACTTTTGGCAATGTCTGGAGCCATTTTTCATTGGGGAGGGGAGAGGCTACTGGCGTCTGGTGGGTAGAGGCCAGGGTTGCTGCTAAGCATCCTGTAATGCCCAGCACAGCCTGAAAACAAAGAATTCTCTAGCCCACACTTCAGCACTGTTGAGGCTAAGCTATATTAGAATGGAGTTTTAAAAAATTTTACTTTTAAAGCATTTCTCTGTAAATACATGTTTCTAATTTCTAGCAGTACTGGCAAGAAAATATCTGTGGGTTTGCCCATATAGTTCTAAGATAGGATGAAGAAACAAGAAATCAGATGCAAAATACAAGTAGAGAAATATATTTACTTAGGTAATTCCACCTCCTCGTGATTCCCTGTGACATTTAAAAAGATATGGTAGAATAAAGACAAATCTGAGTTTTATAAATTGGCCTGGTAGAAATTCTCACGGGCTATAAGCCACGGGCCAAGCCATAGTCAACAGAATAGGAATGCTAGGATGAATTCTGGAGAGTCTGAGAGTCTCTCTTGGATGTGTGTGTGGGGGGCTCTGCAGGTGAGGGGGCCCTTCGTCTGCCCCTGGGGTCCTACCACGTGTGAGTGGAGGCAAACATCACCCCACACATATTTGTCATTGCAGCACATGTACACAGACCGGAGGACCCCTGCCTCCTACTTAGAAGCAGCTAAATTTGAGGGTCTTGTCGGACAGCACGTTTTAAACTGTAACATGCTCACAGATCACCTGGAAATCTTATCAAAATGCAAAGTCTGATTCAGCAGGTCTGGGGTGGGGTCAGAGATGCTACATTTTTGACCAGTTTAGTGCAGAAAGCCAAATACTTTTTCTATGAGTCTGGCCTAAACTACGTGTCATAGATGAGGTGCTACAGGCTATGTGGTGCTGGGATTTTTCTGCCTTCCTTCATGTCAGCCTCCAGAACCTGTGAAAAACTCCTCGCCTTCTAACAAAAGTCAGCAGCACATATAAATATATATATTTTTAAACAAATATATCTGAAGATGCCCCTTCTGGGATGAAATGCTGCATGTCGATCACATAATATATGATGTGAGCAGATGTCATAATATAATATGATAAAATATTATGAGCAGATGATATGCTATTTATTATAAGCAGGTGATATATGAAGCCATATTACGATTATGGATGATGATGTATTGTGTATCCTGGCATATGTGGGAGATTATGTATTCACATGCTCTGGCACAAAGGGTCTGATTTAAGAACTTCCTTCAACTCACCTACCTCTGGCTCTGCCCATCAAAGTCTCTCTGCTGAGTGGGACAGAGGATCAAAACTCGTCAATCCTTAGGACTAAGCCATGTGTGGATTTGAGATTTCTGGGGATTTTAGGCCCATGGGCCACGAATTCTGAGTATTCTGCAACCTGCTCAGGGCTTTGGGTCTGCAAGAGCTGGTTCTCAGATCCATTTGTAGCATGAGTAATATTAAAAATAAAATTTCTGCAAGCCAATGGCCGGTCCAAGGCATGTAAAGAAAAAGCTGGATATACTCATGATCTTGAAACTAAATTATAACGAGCAAAAATGGAATCAAGAGGGAATATCTGAAAGTAATAACAGGAACCCTTCAGAGTTCATTTCATCAAAGCAACCATCAGGTGAATACCAATGCAAATACTCTGTAGATAAACAATCACTCCTTGCCAATTTGGAGGGAAGGAGAGAGCAAAGAGGAGTTTGAATGAATAGCAGGTCTGAAAACTAAATATCCTCCAATCAATAAAAATCCATTTCCTGCACAGCAAATTCTAAGGTCTTGCATTTTTAAATGCAGAGGTAAAATTCACTGGTAATTAACGATTGCAGAGGCAATAAGGGGCAGCGCCTTGGGGTGCAGACTCTGGAGGCAGCCGGCCTAGGTTCAAGTCCAGGTTCCACCATTTCCTGGCTGGGTGACCTCAGGCGGGTTGCAGAATGCTTTGTGCCTCTATTTACGTGCCTGTAAAATGGGCATAATGGCAACTCTTGTCTCACGAGGTGGTTATGGGGATTTAAGAGACACAAAGTGCTTGGGGCAGTGCCTGACATACAGGAAGCATTCAGCGAATGCCCAATTTTTATGTTATTGCCAATGAACCTAGCTACCCAGCAATTAAAGTGCTGCACTCCTTAGACAGTCGCTCTTCTGAAGAAGCTGAAATGCGCTCCCTGAAATCTAGCTTCAACAGCAAAAGCGTGCCCAGCGCACTGCTGTCGTCAGTGGAGTGGAGGTGGACCTTCCCCCAGTGGAAGTGGCATTATTGTCAACGGTCAACTGAATGGAGGCTTTGGTGACTTCAGAGTCAATGAAACACTGAAAATTTGTGTTGACAATTACTTGACGTTAATTACATTCCCCATTCATGAAGTCTCTATTAAAAAGAAAATAGTAACCCAAGACCTAGATTCATAAGCTTAGGAGAAAGGGCTGCCTTACTGATTCTCACTAAAGTGGATATGGCTATCTTTGATGACGCAAAAGAGTGGTCTCTTTTCATCCCCAAGCTCTCTTCCCACCTCGTTCCACTTCCCCTGAGGCTCAACCCCATAGGTGGCTTGTTTTTCATCTAAAGCAGGATTGTTCAACCTTGGAACCATTGGTATTTTGGGTCAAGTGATTCTTGTCATAGAGGTGCTGTCCTGTGTATTTTAGGATGTTTAGCAGCATCTCTGAACTCTACCCACTAGATGCCAGGAGTGTCATCTCCTGAGTTGTGATACCCAAAACTGTCACCAGACATTGTCAGATGCTCCCTGGGGAGGCAAAACCATTCCCAGTTGAGAAACACTGATCTAAAGACGCCCAAGTTCCTCAGGGTGCTTGCCTACCATCTTTATGGGGACCAACTGTACCCTTTGTTTACAGGCTGAGGCAGCTAGCTTTCCCAAATGCTATTCAAAAGAGAGGCAGATTCATAGGCTAGGATGTCACCCAGGCAATTGGAATAGGAGGCTCTTCACACAGCACTCTCAGTCTTTGATGAGTCAACTAGATGGTAAAGGAAACAGAGAGGATCTGAATAAGGCAATTAATAAAGGTAAATGAAGAGAGGCAGAAGGAGAAAGTGTGGTGGAGAGAGGGTGGATTTTGGAGACAGACCTCTTGGGCTGAAATCCTGGCTGTATAAACCTTGTTATTTGAGGTTTTCAGGCCTGAGTTTCCCTATTCATATGGCAAGGATCCAGGTGTCAGTGAGTTCTCTGGAGATAAGTGAGATGATGTCTATAAATGTTATGCTGCAGCGTCTGGTCCTTCTCAAGTATTCAGTACTAAGAAGCTATTGTTACTAGCTTTATCAATACACATGCATACCTCTGTATCCTACAGACATTTGTGATTATGTAATTGTTTATATAGTTTTTATTTTATGCCTGTCTTTCCACTAGAACATAAGCACATAAAGGCAGGAGCCAGGGTGGACTTTTCCACTGTGGTATCCCTAGTCCTAGCACATAGTTGCTGCTCTGTGTTTGCCAAATGCTGGATACACTTTCAGATGTGCCCTGTACCCTAAGGGAACTCTGATTCTGCAAGTAGTTGAGTTTCTACTCCTATGTCAGGGCAGTTAGCTGGAGGTATCTACAGTGGAAATACCATCAGTCACCCTTGTAAGCACACCCTATCTGCCAGACTCTGTACTTAGTACTCATATTGGTTATTTATTGCTATGTAAAAAATTACTGCAAACTTACTGGCTTATATCGACACATATGTATTATCTCACAGTTCTGCGGGTCAGGGGTCTGAGCATGACTTAGCTGGGCCAGGGTCTCCCACAAGTCTGCAATCAAGGTGCCAATGGGTGCTGAGATCTCATCTGGAGGCTCAACTGGGGAAAGATCTCCCAAGCTCACATGGTTGTTGGCAGGATCTGATTCCTCGTGGGCTGTTGGACTAAGGTTCCTCAGGGGTGCTGCCCTCTGTTCCTTGCCATGTGGGCCTCTCCATAGGACATCATACAACATCAAAGCCCATGAGAGAGACACTCAGCTAGGAGGACAGAAGTTATAATCATGGAAATGATATCCCATCACTTTTGTTATATTCTATTGGTTTGAAGTGAGTCCCAGGTCTTGCCCCCACTTGGCGGGGAGTTGTGGGGGGAAGATTACACAACGGTGTGGATAGTAGGAGGTTGGAGCACTGGAGGATGTCTTAGAGCAGGGGTGTCCAATCTTTTGGCTTCCCTGGGCCACATTGGAAGAAGAAGAATTATCTTGGACCACACATAAAATACACGAACACTAACAATAGCCGATGAGCAAAAAAAAAAAAATCGCAAAAAAATCTCATAATGTTTTAAGAAACTTTACAAATTTGTTTTGGGCTGCATTCAAAGCCATCCTGGGCCACATGTGGCCTATGAGCCATGGGTTGGACAAGCTTGTCTTAGAGTCTGGCTACCATAGTCCGTTATAAATATTACCTTGTTAAATCCTCACCACAACCCCATGAGACAAATTTTTTTTTTTTTTTTGAAACAGAGTCTCGCTCTGTCACCCAAGCTGGAGTGGAATGTGCAATCTCAGCTTACTGCAACCTACACCTCCCAGGTTCAAGTGATTCTCCTGCCTCAGCCTCCTGAGTAGCTGGGATTACAGGCATGCACCACCATGCCCAGCTAATTTTTGTATTTTCAGTAGAGATGAGGTTTCATCATGTTGGCCAGGCTGGTCTTGAACTCCTGACCTCAAGTGATCTGCCTGCCTTAGACTCGAAAAGTGCTGGGATTACAAGCGTGAGCCACTGCCCCCGGTCTTGGACAGGTCTTATTCCCATTTTACAGATATGGAAAAGAGGAAAGTCATGAGTGTCACAATGACATTGTGACTCAGTCAACAATGACCAAGGAAGACAGTGTTGTCACTGCGGTACCTGTAGTATTGGATAGAGTCCACATTGCTGTGGCCACTCCAGTGTGCTGTGACTTTCAGCTTAATCCAACTTGGGGTGTTATATGACTGAGTTCCTACAGAATATCATAGGCTCCAGAAGACCAAAAGCTTGAAGGATGCAGCTAGTTTAAGCATGGCCAAAACTGAGAGTTCAGGTCCCCTTTGAGAGGAGCTTGTCTCTATCTACTCCACAGGATGCCAGGTAGAGTTGGGACATCTAAGATGTCATCACCACTCACATGGCACCTCAGCAAGGATGGTTCTCATGGCAGGGTTGGCTGCAACTCTTTGACTAGGGTCACATGTCTGGGGACTCAGTTCTTGCCCTTGGCTAAATTTTTTGGTCTTCCTCTATGACATCTCAGGTTCTCTTTCTCCCCACATAACCTCTCCATATAGTCTTTCTAGCAATGTGGCCAGACTTCTTACAAAACAGCTCCAAGAGGGAACATTGCAAATGGCAAAGAAGGAAGCTGGAGATCTCTGAAGGCCAACCTTGGAAGTCACATGGCATCACTTCTAGCACATTTTGTTGGTTAAAGTGAGTCATGGGGCCAGCTCAGATCTATGTAGGAGGGAACTAGACAAATGCATGGCTACCAGGATACCTGGCTCACCGGGGACTGTGTAGGAAGAGTTAATGTAGCAGGTCTGATTATAGGGCTGGTCCTTGGCTGGTATCTGGGAACTTGGCTGTTGGAATGTTCCCTGTGCTATAAGGTTGTTTTGCCAAGCTGCAGGCACCAACACCAGCTTTCTTTCTGAGAATCTGGAATTGTGAGTCTTGTGGCTGTCTATGTGATGAGCCCCCAAAAACATGAGCTTTGAATCTCAGATGGACTTCTCTGGGCAGAAACATTGCACGTGTGTTGCCTCATCTTGCTACTAGGTAAAGGAGCTCTCTCAACGTCCATTCCTGGGGAGGGAGGGAAAGAGCATCAGAAGTCTGAGTGTGGAGCCCTCCAAATGTTACCTGATGTGTCTTTCTCTCTTGCTGATCCTGCCACTGTAATAAACTACAGATGTGAGTATAACAACCTCTGTGAGTCCTAGCAAGTCATTGAATGTGTGGATGATCTCAGAGACCCTTGAAACAGGGACCATCTCTCAGAAACAAGCTACCGCAAATGGGTGCTACCAAGGCCCATAATGGGAATCAGGATTCCCTTTGGAGGCCAGATGCCAATACCAGGTACTGCCTTACGTCTCTGACCTATCCCACCCAGCTTCCTGGAAAATGAGAGTCTAAGAAGTTTGATGAAAAGGAAGAATATGACTACTTCTAGATACTCCCCCATAGGGGGCATTCTGCCTACCCATGGTTGAGGGCAGCATCTTTACAAAGGTGATACCAAAACTTGAGTTGCCTCCAACCCCTGCAATCTAATCACAGTGCAGTTGGTCATGGTAGTGTTATTGACATGAGCAAAAAATAGAAAACAGCCTAATGTCCAACAGTAGAAGGCTGGTTAAGTAAATTATGGCACATCCATCAGATCTAGTCACTGAAGTGAGGTTTATGGAGAGTTAATGGCAGGGATGGGCTTATGATATACTATTAAGTTAAAAAAGGATTAAATAATTGCTTAAGTGTGATATTATCACCATGGATCTCACTTGATGTTGTTCTAATTAATTAATTAATTAATTATAATTGCCTCTTTCCTACCAGGCTATGAGCTCTTCCAGGTGGAGATCTTGATTTGCATTTTGTGTTAATGGCAAACATTTTATTGGGCACTCACTATGTGGGTTGCAAGTACTCTGTTAAGTATTTTACATGGTTTAATCCTCATAACAGCTGTGGTAGAGTGACTGCATCAATAACCCCATTCCCTGTATCCCCCTACTTTGCAATGTGACTTGGTAATTCCTTCCCTCAAGGGTTGGAGTTGGTTTCTCTTCCCCTGGAGGCTGAGCTGGCCTTGTGACTCGTTTTGACCAATAGAATGAGGCAGAAATGATGACATGCTAGCTTTGAGCCCAGACCTCACAAGAGACCATCTGCACTTCTGCTCTCTCTTGGGGCCCTGTCTCTGAAATGAGGACAAGCCTGGGCTAGCCTCCTGGAAAATGAGAGACCATGTGGAGCAGAACAGTCATTCCAGCTGAGTCAGCCCCCAACCAAGCCACCAGCTGATTTTAGAACTGCTCAAATGACAATAGACTTAAGGACCATGATAAATAGTGATTGTTGTAAACAATTGAGTTTTTTTTTTTTTTTTTTGCGGGGGCGGTGGGGGGACAGGGAGGAAATGTTGGGGTTTGTTACACAGCAATAGCTAACTGATACAATAGCCCTAGGAGGTAGGTTCTACTATTCACATACCAATCTTATGAATGAGGAAAGTTTCAGAGGCATTAAATAATTTGCCTAAGGTCATGAAGTTAATTAATGCTGGAGGGTGGATTTAAGCTCATGCAGGCCAACTCCAAAGTCCTAGCTCTTACCTTCTACACATACTGCGTCTGTATTTCCATGACAGCACAGGACTTGGCATGTAGTATAGTAGGTGCTCAGTTATTGTTACTTGAGTGAATGTTTTACTATTCATTCTAAATTTTAAGCAGATCTTTACCAAAGCATTAACAATGGAAAGCACTAAGTGGAGGAATCATGGATTTAAAAAAAAATTAACTTATTTACGTATTTGCTTTAAAAGGAAAACCCACAAAAGTATTATTTACAAAAAAACAGTACACAGAGATCAGAAGAGTGGAGGACAAGGCTGGTCTTGGGAAGGTCCAGAATTGATCATTTCTTCTACAATGTTGTCAAAGCCAGGTGGCAAGTCTTACCTTTCTAAAGTCTTCCCAGTGCTCCGTTGGTCTCACGCAAAGGTCAGATTCCCACCCCAGCCTCTCAAATTCTCTGTTTGAGGGAGCAGAAACCAGCACTCTATTTCCTCACAGATCCAAGAGCATCCTGAGAAATCCAAACACCAGGGCGTTTTCCTATTAGTTTTTGTCGCTCTATTTTTTCAAATAAGGGAATAACAAATGTCATATGAATTACACAGTTTAGTACAAAATGTAGTTTAGCCCCAAAACAACAGCTGACAAAAAGAAAAAGAAACTCAGCAGTCTACTGAAGAACAATTTCATTTAGCAGATAATTTAGACTCATTAAGTATTAGTTTTCTTAAAATCAAGAAATGCTAACAGTATTTCAAGGATCTTATTGCTGTTACTAACTGGGAAAGTCTTTGCATAATTAGCAATGTGGCTCTTTGCAAGAGCAACATGTCCCTTTTATGTGGAAAGATGGGAATGAATTATCTGTGGTGTCTTGTGCATGTTTATGTAGGCTTTTATAAGTGTCACCACTGATACATTCCTGGACTTGAGCCAGATCATGTAATGTTTGGCAGGCATTTGGTGTGGGCAGGAAGGAAGAAGTTTGGTGAATGGCTGGAATTATTTCTGCAATTCTTGGTACTGGCAAGGGAGGTCTGAGTCCTTAGTTTCCCAACTGAGACTCATGTCTGGACAATGGACTCATGTCTGAATCATGATCTGGGTAGGAGTTGAAGTTCTAGGGGCAGAGGAAGGTTAATGGCTTTACTGGGTCCAGAACTGATTATTCAGCAGTAGTGTGAGGTGCAGGCATCAATTTAGGAGATAGTCTAAATTCTTCTTCTTGTATGCAGCCTTTGGGAAAGGACTTACTGGATTGTTTTAGTCAGTAGAGGCTAGGTCATGCTGCATAACAAACAGTCCAAAAAAAAAATCTCATGGTTTAAAACAAAGAGGGTTAATTTCTTGCTCATCTCACTTGTCCAGTGCAAATCAGTAGGTGCACCACTGCTCATTGAAGTCACTCAGGAACCCAGCTAGAGGAGCAGTCACTATTTTTAAGACACTGCTATCTCAACATATGTTTCCGTAATCCATGCAGCAGAGAAAAACAGTGCTGGAGAATCAAGTACAAGCAATTAAATATTTGACCAAGAAGCAAAACAATTACTCTTGTTCAAATTTAATTTGGCCAAACAGTCACATCACCACATCTAATTTCAAGGGAAAGAAGACTTGTAACCCACTTGTACCTGGAAGTAGAGACCTAGCTATTGATGAACATTAATGATGTCTACTTCATGCAGTAAGAGATTTTTGGGATCTGAGAAATTGGGTGCCCAGGAGTGGCTACCTCTAGATATGAACCTTATTAGTTATTAGCAGCAGCATTCCCACCACTTGTTATTTTTGTACCTCTTTGTATTCTACAAAGGGTATCCGCAAACAGCTTACTTGATCCCTTCAATAATAGTAACTGACGTATATTTTTAAACCAGTAACAAGGTAGCTACCAGGCACTTTACATATGTTGTCTCACTTAATTCTGTGAGCACTGTATTACTATAAATCCCCATTTTACAGACAGAGCAGCTGAGGCTCAGAGAGGTTAAGTGACTTGCCTAGCGTTACACAGCAGTAAGCAGCCATGCTTCAAATTCTAGCTGTGCTTTTATCTTAAGGAAGGAGAAAAAAGGGTGGACAAGTCTGAGATGGTTGATTATGTGAAACTAGTCACTTAAATTAGCCAGAAAACCTCCTCTTTGAATGATTAAGTAGACTCAATGATCGTTTTAGGCAAAATCTATGATTTCCAAGTTACCTATTTTCTCCCCTTCCACCAGATGTATCTTGATCTGTCTTGAAGACAGGCATCAATGAACAGAGCAGGGGTGGGTTGGTTTGCGGGGTGCAGTGTGGAGGGGAGAGGAAAGAGGCTTTGCAACGGTGCTGAGCAGTGCCAGTCTCAGGGGCACAGTCAGCGAGTGTCCAGAGGTGGGAGGGGGCTTCTTAGCAAGCTTAGCGTGATCAGAGGTGATGCCCCATCTGTCTCATTGGAGCCTCAGCCCATCTGTTTTCCTGCTGTCTCCAGGGGCTGCTGACCTGACCCCTTTCACCAGCATTTAGAGGAAAAAGTTTTGAAACATGCTTGTGCCAATGAGCCCCCCAAAACCGTGAATCAGAAGGAAACATTTTAGAGCAGCATTGTTCGATAGAACTTTCTGCAACCGTGGAAATGTGTTTCTGCACTGTCCCAATATGGAAGGCAATTGCCACATGTCTTGAAATGTGGTTAGTGGGAGTGAAGAACTGGGTTTGTCATGTTATTAAATTTACATTAACTTAAACATAAATAGGCATATGTGGCTGTGGCTACCTTATTAGATAGTGTAAGTTTAGGAAGCACTTCCTAAAGAAGAAGAAACACCTTTACGTAATTCACAGACAACAATTTTTTTGTTTGTTTGTTTTGTTTTTCTGAGATGGGGTCTCGCTCTGTAGCCCAGGCTGGAGTGCAGTGACGCGATCTTGGCTCACTGCAACCTTTGCCTCCCGGGTTCAAGTGATTCTCCTGCCTCAGCCTCCCAAGTAGCTGGGATTACAGGCGTGTGCCACCACACCCAGTTATTTTTTTGTATTTTTAATAAAAACGAGGTTTTGCCATGTTGGCCAGGCTGGTCTTGAACTCCTGACCTCAAGTGATCCACCCGCCTTGGCCTCCCAAAATGCTGGGATTACAGGCATGAGCCACTGTGCCTGGCCAGACAACAGTTTTAAATAACCTACAATTACATGATGAGAAGTTATTATTTCTGTTGTCTTCCTCCAACTTTGGGATTCCAGCCAGGAGGAAGTCTTCTTTGCTGCTGATAGGTCTTTAACACTTTTCTAACAATCGCCACCTCCCTTTTCAACAAAGAGGGCAAAAGCAGGCCTGGGGCCTTCCACAGATAAATGCATTTGGCTTACATTTAAAGCATCGTTTTGTTATTTTTACTTGTATTTATTTGTATGGTTACCACCAATTTGTGGCAAGAGAAACAGATTTTCCATTTATGGTAGTGATACAGAGTTTCATTTTAAAATAAAAATTTTAAAGTAGAAAAAATGAATTCACTTAAATAAAAATATTGAATTGGTGGGACAGTGAACATATGGAATATAGATATGAAATGGATTATGATGGTGGTATACTAATGGCCAGGTTTCTTCCCAAGCCAATGTTATTTTTTAAAAATAAACTTTATATTTTGGAATAACTTTAGATTTACAGAAAAGTTGCAAAGCTAGTACAGAGACTTCTCATATATCCTTGGTCCAGATCTCTGCTAAAGTGACCATCTTACATAAGCCTGGCATATTTGTTGAAACTGAGAAATTAACACTGATGCAACACCACGAACTAAACTCTAGACTTTATTTGGATTTCACTGGTATTTCCACTCATGTCCTTTTTCTGTACAAGGATCCATTCCAGGGTACCACAATGCATGATCTAAGCCAATCTCTTCCCACCTTTCAACTGTCAGGATGCTAGGCTTGTCTGGAAGAAGATGCTGGAACCAGCCCAGAAACTTCCCAGAATAGTCCTGCAGCCCCAACCTGAACATTCTCACAGCAGATTTCACAGCACAACACAGGTTCATGACCCTGAATCCTGCAAATGAAAACACTTGCCTTTGTTTTTCACCCCTAGGTTGCAACTTGGCATGCTATCTGCCATTTTGACTTGGGGTTATTAGCTTGGTTTACTCTTCTTTTTATTTTTCCTTTGGGAGCCATTGATTTCATGGGTCCCAAGAATAAAACTTTATAATTATCCTTCTTGTATTTCACTTCAGTAGATTCAGCTGAAAGACTTGAAGGAGAACCCTAGGAGCCTTTCGGTTTCAGTGAGGAAGAGAATTCTGTGGGGAGTGGTGAGGAAGCTTTTCAGGGAGGAATTAGAAGAGAGAAGCTAAGAGAGTTTTCCCTGGAAGTGGGGGAGAGTCTTATGATGTATTATAAGTATTCCACATACTGATTATATTATACAGTATTACACAGTATTCCATCCCCACCTGATGGTCATCATATTATACAGTATTCCATCCCTACCTGATGGCCATAATAAAATCTCTGCTTGCATACCACCAGCAATGGGGAGGTCACTCCCTCCCAAAGCAACTCTACTCATTTTTGAACAGCTCTGAATTGGACTCACAGATTTTCCCCATTTCTCTGTGTCATTCACTTATTGGTTCTCTTCCAAATGACAGCCTTTTCTCTCTTTCAAGGCCAATATACATTCTCTAAGAACCTTTTCATTTCTAAGTAAGGCTGCTCTTCCCAGAACAATTTCAAATTTATAATCCAGGATAAAACAGGATATTTTGAGTGTGGGGCTGACCAGTTCAGAGTAGAGCAGTAGTTTTAAATTGAGGGAGATTTTACCTCCAGGCAACATTTGGCACTATCTGGAGACATTCATTTTTGATTATCACTGTGTGTGTGTGTGTGCGTGCATGTGCGCGCATGCGTGCGCTACTGGCATCTGGTGAGTAGAGGCCAGAGATGCTCCTCCACATCCTATAATGCTCAGATGCCCCCTACAACAAAGAATCATTGTGCCTGAAATGGCAATAGTGCCAAGGTTGGGAATCCTAGAGTAGAGAATTCCAGTCTCTCTCTTTTTTTGAGGCAGGGTCTTGCTCTGTTGCTCAGGCTGGAATGCAGTGGTGCAAACCGTGGCTCACGGCAACCTCTACCTTCTGGGCTCAAGTGATCCTCCTGCCTCAGCCTCCTGAGAAGCTGGGACTACAGGCAGGCACCACCACACTCGGCTAATTTTTTTTTTTTTTTTGTAGAGATGGAGTTTCATCATGTTGCCCAGACTGATCTCAAACTTCTGGGCTCAAGCGATCTGCCTGCCTTGGCCTCCCAAAGTGCTGGGATTACAGGCTTGAGCCACTATGCCCAGCCTCCAGTCTCTTCTTTTATGACTCCATTAAAGCAGCCCACGATGGGATTAGCCTTGCAGTCAGGCACATCACTCCGTTGATTCGGAGTAAGTATACTCCAAAAATCTTTTGGTCTTTGTCTGCCATAGGCTAGGACTATGAAATATCTTCTCCACCCCAAACCTGAGTAAGTCTAAGGGAGCAGAGAGTCTTGCTCAAGGTCCGAAATAGTCTCCAAATGTGTCTGTGCACTCTGCTCCATCTCTACTGTTAACCCCCAACATGAGCCACCATCTCTGCCCTGAGTTACTAGAACATTGCCCATGCGAATGACCACAGAGCACTTAATAATAACACGTGCCCATATGCCCTAGTTGTTTACATATACGGACTATTTTAAGCTTCATAATGGCCCAAGGAAGCAGGTATGATTGTCATTTTGTCCACCTTTTAGATGAGGAAACTGAGTCCCCGGGTGGCCAGGTAACTTGCCTGGGGTCACATGAATGGGAGTTGGAGAAGTGGGATCTTCCATGCCAGGCCATCTGCCCCCCAAGTCTGTGCTCCTGACCCCCTGCCAAGCACATGGCCTCTTCTTTCCTCTGCAGTGGGAACTGTGATGAGGAGCTTTGTCAAACTGGAAGTGCAGAAGTCACCGCTGGAGGGTTTTATGCAGGGGAGTGATGTAAACAGGATCCATTTGCATTGTTACAAGGTCACACAGGTGCTGGTAGAGAATGGGTTACTTAAGTTAGCTGGAAAACCTCCGAAGAATGCTTTGGGCAAAATCTATGATTTCCAAGTTCTCTTTATTTTCCCACGTGGCTCTGCAACCTGACCTCCTGAGGCCTCCCCTTGGCACCCACGCTCTATCATACTTCTCACACACATCCAGCACCCCTTCTCCTTCAGGTCTTTGCTCTGGACTGGCACCTCCTCCTGGAAAGCCTTAGGGTTCCAGCTCAGGGACACCTCCTCAGGGATGCTCACCCTGATTACTCCTTCTCCACAGGCAGACCTCCATCCCCAGGACTCACCCCTTGTTAGATGTCCGTTATCGCGATGTCACAGTCTGCCACCATTTTTATCGATTGACTTCCCTGCTATGGCTTGTCTCCCTGACTCTGTGAGCTCCAAGACGAAAGGGAGGGAGCTTACTCACCGCTGTATCTAATCCCAAGCACCCAGCGCAATGCTCTGGGGCATGCAGTAAAAGTAATAATAATAAATAATAGAGTAGCCGTTGCTATTTCTCGTTCCCATTTTATAGATTAGAAAGTCAAGATTTAGAGAGGCTGAGTAACTACCCTAATCACACATACCGTGTGTGTGTGTGTGTGCATGTGTGTGTGTATGTGTGTGTGTGTGTGTCTCACAGGGGACAGGGCGTCAACCCAGGCAGTCTGAAATGGGCATCCAAACTCCACCCTCACACCATCTCACCTTGCCCTGGACCTCCTGGCTGCACCTCATCTCCGTAATGCATCAGAAAAGCCCTGGCTAGGAAGAGACCAGGGGCAGAGCAGAAAGAGAGAAAGGAACAAGAGAGAGTTAAGGAAGGACCTGAGAAAAAGAGGCTGAGTTGGGAGCGTGGAGAGGAGATTGTGGGAGGGGATATGTAGGGGAGAGATTTTTCCCATCAATTAACACAGGCTTCATAGAAACAGAAAGTATTCCTGGCAGTCTTGCCCTCTTAATACATCATATCTCTAATCCCCGGAGCCCTCTGACCTTACCCATAATCCCTCCTCTTTTGTTCTGCTGCCTAAACCCTTCCTACCCTGAACTGAGTATTACATCCCTGGTGAGGTCTGAGCAGAAGAAAGAAGGTGGCAGGGAGCAGGCCTGGGGGTTGGGGGAAGTGGAAGAATATACATCCTCCTAAGTGTTTGACCAACAAAATCGAGCTAAATTCCCCAGCCCGAGCAGTAAACTGTTCCTCTGAAAGGCCCAGGAGCCTCACCCTGTCTCTTTGGAGCCTCCCCGGCCCCCTCCCCTTCCCTCCTGGCTCCCCTGCCGTAGCTGAGACACAAAGCTGGGCCCTGGATTATCTTAATTTCCATATGGAGAGCTGTGTAAGCCAGTTCAATGCATGGCCAGTCATTTTGTTCACAACTTTGCAGCAAGCAGGAGCAAAAGCCGCTGGGAAATTAGCCATTCATCCTATCTCACCTTGTGTATGCATGCATAGATCAGTAAATACAGCGGCACGGGGAAACCGAGTCTCCTTTGTTAATTACCACATCGGGCCCTGCCGCTTCCCTGAAATTCACTGCAACTCTTGATTTTTGAGGAAAACACACACACACACACGTACACACAGAAGCACAAACACAAACACACACATATGTACACGTATATAGTTTACATTCACTTTTAAGCAGCACCGGGGCAATGAAGCTTAGGTATTCGTGTTTCTTGGAATTGGGCAGCCAAGGGGGTCTATAAGGACTCTGCATATCCATCTCCCTTGCACACACAGACACAGTACACCTCACCCCCTATACACACACAGGGCCTACCTCAATCCCTATACATAAACAGGACTTGCCCCATCCCTATACACACACAGGGTCCACCCATCCTACTCTCTTGCACACTCATAAAATCTACCCTGTCCTACTACATACACACACACACCATCTCCATCCTATCTATATACAACTACACACGTACTGTCTCCACTCTATCCATACACACACACCACCCATCTCCATCCTATCTATATACGACTACACATGCCATCTCCTCCATCCTATCTACACACACACACACATCTCCATCCTATCCACACACACACCATCTCCATCCTAGCTACACACACACTCCATCTCCATCCTATTCACACACACACACCCCATTTCCATCCTACACACACACACACACACCCCATTTCCATCCTACACACACACGCACACACACACACACGCAGTACATGCCACCCTCCCTCGCACTCACACAGTCTGCCCCTCCCTTCACCCAATCCCCACTCAAACTCTGGGTAACACTATCTGACAGCATCTCAGGGCCCATCTCTCCTGACCTTGATGGGGTCTACATCTTCCCTGCGACCCCCAACCTCTCCCCATCCTGGCATTCCCCCCAGGTCTGGGTGGGCTTCTCCATCAGCCAGCCCCCACTCCCTTCAGGATGTCCTCAAAGCCCCCCTGCTGTCTCCAAGGTTCTCTGCACCTCCACCAGCCCCTCCCACCTCCTAAGACTGGAGAGTTCCCCTCGACCCCCCAGGATCACCCTCAAGCAAAGCTCTGATCTCCCAGTGAGCCTGGCCCGGGGTGGTTTTGTGTGCCCCCAGCCTGCCTTCTCCGGGATCTCTGTGCAGGGTTGCATATCACCCCCTCCCACACCAAACTCAGGACTGGGGAGGGGTGGGTGCCCAGGCAAGGAGAGAGAAGAGAGAGCAACGGGGTCTTTGGGGGGATCGGGAGAGAAAAGGGAAGATGGCAAAAGAAATAAATATCCCAGACAAAACACCCCTGGAAAAAGCTTCCAGGAAGTTCAGAGAGGCCCAGACGGAGGGAGAGGGAAGCCCGAACAAGAGGATGTGGGAGAGCTCAGGATGGCCTCCTAGGTGTTTGGGGTTGGCCTGTCACTGTCACCGCAGATGAAACCCTGCATCATTGTCCTCCATCTATTTCCTCACAGTCAGTGGAGTTGAGGAAGCTCTCGGGAAGCACTTGGGGAGCACTCCAGGAGCTTGGAGGCAGAGGCTGCAGTGCAGTTCCTAGCTCTGCCTCTTCCCAAGGTAAACCCCTGCACCTGTCTGAGCACCACTCGCCCGATCTGAGAAATAGGTCAAGGCTGGGACCTACCTGAAGGAGTTACCATCAGGATCTAGTGGGTGATGAACCAGGGCAAGTGGCAGGTAGAGTGGGCACACTCCATGGGTAGGGGAAGCCGGGGTGGTGGTTGCTGCTGTCACCTCGGAATCTGGTATAGAGTGAGTGTTCAATGAACAGTGACAACCAAAGTCTTTCCCGTGACAATACCTCACATCCAGCAGGTGCTTCAAGATCGCCAGCCGCAATTGCTATTGTGGCTGTGAGTGTCATAGTTACTATTGTCATACTTCTAGTACTAGTACCACTTCTGCTATGTCACAAAGCCTGGAATCCAATAGGTACTTAATAAATGGGAGCTAACACCATACCACAAATCAAGAAACCCAGGGAAATGGCCCCTGCGTAGAATGTCCTAATACAGGGAGAAATGACTCAGGATAGGGGGCCAGTTTGACTGGAAAAGCTTCCTGGGGCAGGCACTTCCCACTTGGGCCCCGGAGGGTGAGTAGGAGCTGGTCAGCAAAGTGAGGCAGGAAGCCTCGCTGATGTGTGCAGCTGAGAGGGTGGGACAGGGTGAGGCTACCTGAAGGTTTGGGGAGCTTCCTCCTTGTCTGGGGAGAGAAGACTCTGCCCAGGCCCCTGGGGAAGCTTTTAAGGCAGAGAGAGCCTCTGTTTTTTGCAATGGCTGAGAGCTTGGACACTGAAGCCAGATGCTTGGCACATGACTTTACCTCTCTGAGCCTCAGCTTCCTCATCTGTGGAATGGGGATGATAATAGGGCCTCTCATAAGGTTGATGGGAAGGGGTTGATAAGACACGTGAAGCATGAAGCAGTGTCTGGGCCCAGCAAGTGCTCAAAGAATGGTGGATATCACAACGTTGATTTTGACAAAACTGCCCCTCCCTATCCCCCCAACCTCAAATATCCCATTTGATCATTGCTATGCTGCCTTGATCATGAAGAGCTGGAACTTTTCTCTCCTAGGCACAAGGCTGTCATCAAGCCAATTTGCAAACCCCAACCGCAGCAGGGACCCCATCTCCTTCCCCTCCCCACCTGGTATCCCCAGCTCCATCCTCTCCCCTCTCTCAGCCTTTGCACACACTGGTGCCTCTGTCTGGACCACCATCTCCCCTGTTTTCTCTCTGAGTTGCTGTGTCCCACCCTCTGAGTCCCAGGTGCCAGCTAGGTCCTTCTGGAAGCATTCTCTGGCTCTTCAAGCTGGGTCGGGGCCCCTCTTAGGGAGCCCCTGCAGTTCCCCATGCTTTTCCATCAAGTGTGTGTCATTCTATGTGAATGTGAGCAATGTAAGGGCAAGGTGTACATAGCAGAGGGGCTGGCACACAGTAGGTGTTCAACTGAAAAATGTCCACAAAAACAAAAACACACACAAGAAAAATGTCCACATGACCCACGAATCCCTAGGGAGCATTTCAAGATTTCTGAACCACCTGCTACAGCGCCCCTGCTGTGAGCTCAGATTGATGGCCAGAAAGTCTTGGGTCTCTCTTTCCCAAGTCGCATCCAGCCAAATGAGGTGCTGCAAAGTCCCCTGCCTGACTTAGACCTCATTTCTGGATGAGGCCCCTCCTTCACCTCCTCCTCCAGGAAGCCTTCCCTGATACTCTCAGCAGCATGTTCTGGAGTTCTCTGATCTGCCAGAGCCTGGTGGGGTGGGCTTTCTATTTGGATGGTGCTAATTCTCCCCCATGCCCTAGTTAGGGGTCTCCACAGCTGGCCTGCCCCTGCTAGATGGCAAATTCAGGGTGAGCAAGGGCATTCTCAGGCAAGGCAATTTGTGTCTCTCTGGAGTCAGACTGTCAAGGTACAGGCCTGGATGCCACATGTACGAACTCTGTGACTTTCAGTCAATTGCTTGATGTCTTGGTGTCTTGGAGTTCTCATCTGTAAAATGGGAATAAAGACACCAACTTCTGAGAATTACTAGGGGATTATCTTCGGCCATGTACTTAAATGCTTAGGAGAAAGAAGGGCTCCTAAAAAGCCGGTTGCTGCTACAAAGCCAACCTTTGTAGTTCTTTCGCCACTTAGGACAAAACTTAGCACACATTACATGCTCAGTCAATGCCTAAAGAATGCATAAGAGAGAATGCATTATTTTGCTAGCTGGGGTGATGTTGGGCAAGGTTCTGAATCTTAATTTCTGCCTCTGTAAAATAGAAATAATAATTGTACCTACCTCACCTGGGTATGTTGTGGAGGGTAAATGGTATAATGTAAATCAGGTAAATAAAACATCGGCCCTGCGTAGGACTGGAATGAATAAAAATACCTAATATTTAATTGATGTTTCTAAATGCCAGGCCCTTGTGTTATGCATTGAATCCTCCTAACCATCTCACAAGGGAGGACCTATTATTGTCATAGATGAGGAAACCGAGGCACAAATAGGTGAAGCCACTTGGCCAAGGTCACGCAGCTGGAGTGGCAGAGCCATGAGGAAATGGCATTGGCTGCAGAGTCCCTTCCCTTATCCACTACACTCTCTTGCCTATCGTGATAAATATTCCTTCCTACCCTTCCCACACTTCCCATTAGATCACCAACTCTAATGGCTGGAGCAGAGGGGAATGGCTGCTGCACATCTCTTATAAAAACTCTCCCTGGCCGGGCGCGGTGGCTCATGCCTGCAATCCCAGCACTTTAGGAGGTCGAGGTGGGCAGATCACCTGAGGTCAGGAGTTCGAGACCAGCCTGACCAACGTGGCGAAACCCTGTCTCTACCAAAGATACAAAAATTAGCCTGGTGTGGTGGCAGGCGCCTGTAGTACTTGCTACTTGGGAGGCTGAGACAGGAGAATTGCTTGAATCCGGGAGGCGGAGATTGCAGTGAGCTGAGATTGCACCACTGCACTCCAGCCTGGGTGACAGAGCGAGACTCTGTCTCAATAAGTAAATAAATAAATAACTCTCCCTGCTCGATATCTAGAACACAGTTCTGCAAATATTGGACTACCAGCCTGCGTCCTAAACGTGCAAAGCACTTCACTCCCATGCAAAAGCAGGTTCTGGGGAAGAGCATTGCACGGTGTTTTAAGACCACAGGCCTTAGGGCAGAAAAACCTTTGTTCGAGTCCCAGTTCTGCCTCCACAATGCTGTGTGACCTTGGGCAAGTGACCTCTCCTCTCTGAGCCTCAGCTTTGCATCTGTACAATGGAGTACAATAAGCCTCCCTCCCTGATAGGGTTGGGGCATAGATTAAATGAGTATGAACCAGGGGACCTAAGCACACGGAAAGAGCCAGAATGAGCCCGGGCTGCATTCTGGGATCCCCCATCCCTGGTCTCTGTCCTGCACACGGAGGGGCAGAGTGGAGATTCCGAGAGTGGCCCTGCCGGCTTTTCGGCTGCCGCCTGCGCATGGTGTCAGGCGGCGGGTGATGGATCGGCTCGGACACACTCCACAATAGCTCGCAGACACTCGATTACCCGGTGATTGTCTGCCCAGCGGCCCTGCTCGGGCCGCGCTGCTACAGATAATGGCCCAGAACAAAGATGGCAGCTGCTTTGTAGGGGAACAGATTTGTGGCAAGTTGAGATAAAATAAAGAGGAAGGAGAAAGGGGAGAGGAGACGGCGGCAGGGGGGCAGGGAACATAAAAGGAAGAAAGAGGGAGTGAGGGCGAGAGAATGGAGGGACGGGAGCCAAGATGTTGCGGGAGAGAAGGGTGGTGGGGCTCAGGCTGGGGAAGGACGGAGGCTGGCTTTGTCCAATAATGATGGTGACAACGATGGTGATAGTAATAATATGGTAATAGGCTGCAAGCTCTTGGTGCTGTCAGTGGAAAATGCCCCAATAGCTTAGGCCGAGCTGATACTTTTTATTCTTGCCGGAACTCACGAATAGCGGTGGCTCTGGCCTCCGGGCTGGGAACTCTGGAAGTGGGTGGGGGTCTGGGCCAGAGGGTTCCACCCCAGTTAGGAGATCCAGCTTCCAACTCCCATTCTCACTCAAAGCTCAAAGAACGTAGAAGGGTGGGAAAGGGCAGGGAAGGGGAAAGGGCCCTCCTTCAGCTGGGGTCATTCCCTTTAAAGATTCCCAAGCCCCGCACTCAGTGACTTTGGCTGACACCTTATTGACCATCCTGGTTGCAAAAATAGGTGAGAAATGTGTTCTTTCAGCTGAGCTCAAAGCTGCCCAGAATAAAATCCAGGTTCTTTAGTAAGGAAGGCAAGGGAATGGATATTGAGAAAGCAGTTAGCTGTCTCCACCTCAGGTACTTAATAATGACCATTTATTGAGCATCTATTATACTCTTTGACCCATGGCATTCTACATAATGCCTCACCTAGGAGAGAGGCAGTGTGATTATCCATTTTGCAGATGGGACAACTGAGGCTCAGAGAGGTAGACTGACTGCTCAAGGGCACACAGCACACGTAGCACTCAAACCTAGGTCTGTGGTCCGGTTTTCTGCTAGATTATCTTCCTTCACCCAAAGAGTCTCTCGATGAGGTCATCATCACGAGATCCAGGAGCTGGGGTGTGGCAGGACAAGAAAGTGGATTTTATAATTTCAGGAGGGAGAAGGGTAGGACCAAGCTTGGAGGAGGTGTGGACTGAGGGCAGAGGCAGGGTGCCGATGAGGACAACAGTGACGATAATATTTGCCAGTCACTTTCACTTTTCACACTGCTTCCTGGCTGTCATCTCAGTTGAAGTTTACAAATGCCTCTGGGTGAGCCAGGGAAGATTTTAGCAGCTCTGTTGAACAGGTGGGGAACCGAACACCCACATCCTGAAGTGGAAAGGACAAGTCAAGCCCAGACCTGCATTAGTCCATCTGTTTCCTCAGCCTACAGGGTTTCCCCATGCATTTTCTCCTCATCCTTCAAGGCCTGTTGGGATGCTCCTTCCTCCAGAAAGCCCTTCCCGTTTCCTCCTGGACTTGTCCATACCTGGGGGAGTGCTAACCTGGGAAAAGGATTGTGCATGCCTTGATGAGAAGAGTATGTCTCATTTCCCTCTATGTCCTCATGCCCAGCTCGCCCCACACAGCACCAGGCTTATAGGGGTGGAACAGACCATCTGCTCTGTCGTGACTTAGGGACAGGTCGTGGCTTTCTTTCCCGACTGCCGCCGGAACTAGACTTCCCAGGCACAAATCCCACTAGCAGAGTAACCTTGGGCAAGTCTCTTCACTCAGCCAAGCCTCACGTTCCTCACCTATCAACTGGGGACATAACTGTAGCTGCCTTGAGGGTGTGGTTGTTGTGAGGATAAGAGAGGACACTCGTGTTGAGTGTGGCACAAAGCTTGCACAGAGTAAGTGCTCAATAAACACAACCTCTCCAATCCTTCCTGATCTCCACCGTTACGGGGAGAAAAGACTGACCCCACCCCACCTCTCAGTGCATTGTTTGGCTAATCAAGGCCACCTGAGTAACGTGCTCAGCGCAGAACCTGCCAGGCAGTATGTGCTCCAAGCCCTGGGCTGCACAAGCCTAAGGGTCTACACTGAAGAGACCCAGGCCTCACCGTATTGGCATTTTGCTAACCCCTGAGCCTAGCTGGCACTTAAAAGCTGGAACAAATTCCATTAATTTGCTCCACTCCTAACCAATTGGATTCCACGGCTCTCCAAGCGCCAACTGTGTACAAGACCCAGTGTCTAAAGCAGGGACACTCAGTAGAAATATAAAGGAAGTCACACCCATCATTTAAAATCTGCTCATATCCATGTGTTTAGAAAGTAAAAAGAAATGATGAAATTAGTTTTAATAATATGCCTGATTTCACCTGGCACGTCATTCCCATCATCAATATTTTCATTCCCATCATCAATATAGAAATATTGGCTGGGTAGGGTGGCTCACATCTGTAATCCCAGCACTTTGGGAGGCCAAGATGCATGGATTGCTTGAGCCCAGGAGTTCGAGGCCAACCTGGGCAACATGGCGAGACCCCACTTTTACAAAAAATAAAATCAGCCGGGCATGGTGGCTCTCAACTGTAGTCCTAGCTACTGGGGAGGCTGAGGTGGGAGAATTGCTTGAGCCTGGGAGGCAGAGGTTGCAGTGAGCTGAGATCACACCACTGCACTTCAGCCTGGGCAACAGAGTGAGACTATCTCAAAAAAAAAAAAAAAAAAAAAGAAAGAAAAAAATAGAAATATCTTTAATGGGATATTTTACGTTGTTTTTTTCTACTAAGTCTTCAAAATCCAGTGTGTTTTTTTTTTTTTTTTTTTTTTTGCATTAACAGCTCATCTCTATTCAGACCTTCAACAATTCAAGCACTCAATAGCCACATGTGGCGAGCTACCGTATTGGCAGTGTAGTCCTAGATGAAAAAGATTTTTTCACTGGACCATAAACCAGGTAGTTTTTTAAAAAATTAAAATTAAGCCCGGGCGTGGTGGCTCACGCCTGTAATCCCAGCACTTTGGGAGGCCGAGGCGGGCGGATCGTGAGGTCAGGAGTTTGAGACCTGCCTGGCCAACATGGTGAAACCCCATCTCTACTAAAAATACAGAAATTAGCGAGGTGTGGCACGCGCCTGTAATCCCAGCTGCTCGGGAGGATGAGGCAGGAGAATCGCTTGAACCCGGGAAGCGGAGGTTGCGGTGAGCTGAGATCGCACCACTGCACGATCTAGCCTGGGTGACAGAGAAAGACTCTGTCTTGGAAAAAATAAAAATAAAAAAATTAAAATTTTATATTTTTTAAGACATCTAGTGATACCCTCCCTTCCATAGCTAACCTATCTATGTTTACATTTTTAAGCTGTGGATCCAGCATGGTCTTTGAACTCACCCTGAATGGTTAGGTGATTTTCTTTTCTTTTTTTTTTTTTTTTGTCCAGAGGACTGAGCTGCAGGGCCACATTTAAGAGAAACTGGGGCATCCTTGTCACCCCAGAGCCTGAGTGCAGCGGCCGCCTCCTCTCTAGAGAAAAAGATATATAACGCTGAACGCTGTGAAATTTGCCGCTGTGAGAACAGCTAATTTTTCACACCCAGACGAACTGGCTGGGTTTGTTAAAGCCCAAGATAATCAAATAATCATTATAACTCATCTTCGCCCCTCCTGTCTTTCGCTCTTTGTACCATTAATGTCCCAGTGGGGAGCGGCTCTGGGTTAGTTCAGACCTAGCCTATTTAGATAACCTTCTGGTTGGTCTTCTGAGAGCAAACTATCCCTCCTGGAGTATCTTACAACAAATGAACCAATCCTCTCTAATCTTCTTATCGTTGTAGCCTCTGCTCCAGGCCTGGTTATCTCTCGGGCTTGCAAAAGAGAGAAAGAGAGAGATTTATACATATATATTTATGGTGCATAGAAATTTATATAAATATATGTATATGCATGAGATAACAAAAAGGGAGGTGTCAAGCCAGAGCCTAAGCTCTTTTCTGTCTCTCCCCGGTGAGGCAGCTGGGCTACAGCTGGCCGGCCCCTCTCCCTGGTTAGGGAGGCGTGGAGAAGCTCCTCACTGGGGCGGCCTGCCCTCCCTCCACCTGCGGCAGTGGCCGGCTGGGCAGGGGAGAGCGAGAGGCTCTGTGGATAGGACCCGGGGTGGGGGCCTTGCCTGACCAGCGAGTGGCGGGGAGCAGCATCCAAGTAGCCAGCCCCCTGGGGACCCACCTCACCTGTCACTGAGGTTGCCTACCCTTCCTTCCTTCCTTCCTTCCTTCCTTCCTTCCTTCCTTCCTTCCTTCCTTCCCCCCTTCCTTCCTCTCTCTTTTCTGTTTTGTAAAAATTTACTTTATTTTACTTTTTTGTTTTTTATAGAGATTGGGGTCTCACTACATTGCCCAGGTGGGTTGCAAACTCCTGGGCTCAAGCGATTCTCCCTTCTCGGCCTCCTAGAGTGCTGGAATTACAGGGATGAGCCACCACGCCTGGCCCTATGTTTTTTTTTTTTTTTCCCTCTTTAGTTCTTTCTCTCTCCTTCTCTGTCTTTTCTCTCTCTCTTCTCTCTATTTTGCTCTCTGTCTCATCCCCTGTCTGTCTCTCCTCTCTGTCTCTGTCTCTCTGTCTCCCTCTCTCCTGTTTTTCTTTCCTCGCCTCTCCCTCTCCCACCTCTCTTTCTGTATGTCTCTCTTGTTGCCTCTCCTTTCTCCTAGTTTTTTCCCTCTCTCCCTCCATCTCAGTCTCTCTGCTCTTCCTGTCTCTCCCTCCTTCTCTCTGCCTTGATCCTAGTCTCTCTCTCTCTCATTTATTCTCTTCTCCTTCCCATCATTCCTCTCTCTTTCCCCCTCCGGATTTTCCCTCCTTTTCTTCCCACCCCCTCTGACGAGCTCCCCTGACCCCAGCATTCTCCTCTCTCTCCAGACCCTCCTTTGGTGTCCTCTGAGTCCCCCCTTTGCCCAGCCCCCCATCGCCATCATCCCTACCAGAGCACCCGGCCTCTCTGGTCTCCCTCTGCCACCTCTCCCTGCGGCCACTCACACCCACGTTCTCTCCCTCACCTCCCTCCACACCCCTTTCTCTCACTGTTCCCATCACTCTCACCTCCGTTCCTCCATCAGCCTTAATTTCTGATTAATATGTTCTTAGCAAAGGAATGAGAGAGAGAGAGAGAGAAGGGCGGTGTTGGGAAATCTTCTAAATAAATCATTTCGTCATGTGAAGAGCTAATCTGCAAATGACGGTCGCTGTTTATCGAGTTTTTAGCAGTGCATGTTAAATAGTGATATAGAGGCGACATTTTAAAAACCCCATCGGAGTGCTGGGAAGGGATTTTTAACTTCATTGCCCAGAAAGAAAAATGGTAAAGAAGAAGATAAGACTGCTGGGAAGCGTTGGCCCTGAACCGTTAGCAGGAGCAATTAGCAGGCTGGGGCGGAGGGCGAGAGGCTGCCGGTCTGGCTGGCTGGTGAGAACCCAGGCCTCCCAACCCTCCCCTCCTCCAGCCCCAGATGCAGTGCCCTCTGCCGCCTCCACTGGAGTCACCCCTTTCTCTCTACCCACGTCTATTTCATAACCAAGAGATTAAAACACAGGTCTTGAGTTGGGCTGGTGGCGTTCAAACACAGCTGCCACCACTAAGTGTGTCTTGTTGGGCAAGAAACTTAGCCTCCCCGGGCCTCATTTTCCCCATCTGGCTTCCTTGAACAGGAGTGCTTGAGATCCGAAGAGGGGGGAAAAGACTAGCTCTAATATACTAAAAGAAACTTTAGGAATCAAAATGGAGCATAATGTCCGAAACAAAATTACAAAATTCCTTCCAAATTATTTTCACAGAAAATTGTCTTTAATGCAGGATATGGGTGCATTTTAGTGTATTGGATACGCTGGGACAGGCGACTTCCAAATACGAGCATGCTTAGAAACCCTGGAGTTCTTCAAACAGTCCCAATGCTGCTTCTGGTAATAATAATAGAATAATAATGGTAATAACATCTGCTTGTCTTTTTGGGTGTGTGTCGTGCTAGGGACGATGATCTGTACTTTGCATATGCAATTTTATGTGATTTTAGCTATTTCCTCTTCTCTCTGCCTGTCCCCAGAAAGATTAGGTTGAGTTTTTATTGCTTCAGAGACCAGATCAAGACTGGGGTGTGAATTTACAAGGAGAGACTGACTGTGGCTCAAAATGATCCCATCCGTGAAGGGTGGACCTGGCGCTGGGCTTTGAGGATGCTAAGCTGAGCAGGACCAGAGCTTGAAACACTCAACAGAGCTGCCCAGCAGTGGACTGATGAGCTTTGCAAGGTGGGGAGTCTCCCCTTGACTGGGGGCAATCAAGTTCAGATGCCCTAAAAGGAATTCCTGTCTTGCAGGTGAATGAGGATTAGATTCTGGAGTTAGACTGACCTGGATTTGAATCCCAACTCTGCCAGTTGTGTGGCAAAGAAACTTAAGCCTGTTAGCCGGGCGCGGTGGCTCATGCCTGTAATCCCAACACTTTGGGAGGCCGAGGCGGGCAGATCATGTGGTCAGGAGATCGAGATCATCCTGGCTAACACGGTGAAACCCCTTCTCTACTAAAAATACAAAAAAATTAGCCGGACATGGTGGCGGGCCCCTGTAGTCCCAGCTACTCGGGAGGCTGAGGCAGGAAAATGGTGTGAACCCGGGAGGTGGAGCTTGCGGTGAGCAGTGATTGTGCCACTGCACTCCGGCCTGGGTGACAGAGCGAGACTCCATCTCAGAAAAAAAAAAAGGAACTTAAGCCTGTTTACCACAGTCTTCTTGGCTATAAAATGGATGTAGTTAAACCTCACAGGGAGAGTGAGTTCAAGGGCTAAAGAGAGTTTCTGCGAAAGGCAAATCATCTGCAAAAAGCACTGCTCAGTACACGGCAGTGATCATAATTCTCTGTCTTTTTTCTTCTTGCCGACCTCCAAAGAGCTAATAGAGGGGAAAGTAACCAAGACTGGCTCCGGCAGCCGATGTGGGTCTCTAACTCAGCTCCAGCGTCCCATTTGCACAGGGATCATGCACCTGCTGGGCCTCAATTTCCTTATCTGTAAAATGGGGATAATTGCGTAGCTATAAAGACTGTACTCACACAACGGGAGAATAATCAGTAGGAATAATATAAACAGTTACCATTAATAGTACAGGGGCCAGGGATTTGCAGATGCACTTAAGTTAAGGGTGCAAGCCCTGAGTTCAAGTTCCAGCACTGCCACTTACTAGCTGTGTGACCTTAGATAAATCACTTCACCTCTCTGTGCCTCCACATCTCATCTATGAAATGTACCTGCATCACTGGGTTGTACTGAGTATTTCGGTCTGGACCCCTTAGGTAGAGTTTTTGCTTTAGGAGGGCAGGGCTGAGGTCTTGGGTTTCTCGGTATCCCTTGAAGTAGAGGGCTGGAGACACAGGGTTAGTTAACAAAGTGTTTGTTGACTGACTGTTTTATAAATATGCAAATAGCAACTCCAGTAAGAGGCTGTAACAGATGCTGTTGGTTGCCACGCCTATCACTTGGCACACCCTGGACAGTTCAGATGACAGTTCCCAAAGACATTGATGGCATCCTACCTCCAAACCTGCCTCTCTGCCGGAGGGCTTCTGATGGCCACAGCCATGTGCTTGGTCCCTACAAGAGTAGATGAGAAGTGCCTAGAAGTTAATTCCCCCAGGAGCAACCTTCAGTCAATGACCACGGGGACTGGTGGACAAATGTCCCAGCTTCTGTGTCCTCAGAGCTGTGATCTTAGTGGCCTCCCAGGCACCCCCCTTGGGACTGAACCCAGCTGCCCACAGCAGTCACCTGCTCATAAGTACATCTGCATTGGTTTCCTCTTCTTTCTCGTCCCAGTTTGGGAAGAACCCAGCCTTCCCAGAATGGCTTACATTTGCATCCCACAGAGCCTCCTAAATTCACACATTGACAAAAATACATTCTCACATTTTTGCATTGTAAACTCCTATCAGCACCCTGAAGAGATACAAGGTGTGCTGAGAACTTCTAAAAGGGTAGATCTGTCCCAGTCTAAGCGGCGAGGTGGCTTCTGCAAGGAGGAGATATTGAAAGAGATCTGAAGAGTAAGAGTTTACAAGCGGGTGGGGTGAAGGGCATCCCAGGTGGGGGGAATAGCCTGTGCAAAGGCCCTGCAGTGGAAGAGCATGCTGAGGTTTCGGCAGACAGTGGAGGCGGCATGTGCTCCCTAACTTACTGTGTGATTCAGGAAGTCACTTCACACTTCTGAGCCTCAATTTCTCCATCTGTCAAATGGCCCAAAGCTACCTACTCCTGCACATAGCTTCTGCAAAACAGGATGTGGGAACTTGGAAGTTAAAAGTGATAAAAGTGACCTAAGGATGGACCCAGTAATAACAATTAATGTTTTCTTCTAATGGCCGGTGGTAAGTAGCTACCATCGAGACACCAAGCAAGGCTGTGTTTGGTTCATAATGATTTTCTCCAGTTTTTGTCCTCATAGAGTGACCGTTTAGTGGGGGAGAATGTCAAAGAAACAAATACACAAATAGCTGCAAAGTATGATATATGCATTGATGAATTTTGTAAAGAAAAATGAAGCAGAAAAGACAGTGTGGGAAAGGAGATGTGTTTTAGATAAGGCCTCGGAGAGCAGAGACTTGAAGTAAGTGGAGGAGACAACTGCAAATACCAGGTTCAGAGCAAGCCAGGCAGAGCTAACAGGAGGTGCAAAGGTCCTGAGGCAGGAGTGACTCATTGGAGAGACATAGCAAGGAGACTGGTGGGGCTGAGACATAGTGAGCAAGATGGAGTGGAGGTGATAGGAGCAGAGGTCAGAGAAGTCATGGAGATTCAGATCCCATGGGGCTTTGTGAGACCAAGGTGGGATGTGTGGCTTTTAACCTGAGTGAGCAGGGATCCGGGGGAGGAGTCAAAGCTGGCGTGGATGACATCATGTGATTTATATTTAAGGAGCATCCTGGCACTGTACGGAGAATGGCCCAGCAGAGGGCAAGGTTGGAGGCAGAAAGGCAATTGACGAGCCCCCTCCCTAGCCCACTTCCCAACCCAATGCATTGGACCTGTTCCCTACGGAGACATCCCTCCAATGTCCAATCCCTAGGCCCTGCCGGCCAGGGAGTGATGGGCTGCAAATGAGTGGGCAGGCAAGCGCCTCTAATTTCCACAAGTGCTGTGGGTAAGGCTGTGGCAACGTGCAATTAAGCTCCGAGCTTTAAAAACATGGTAATAAGGGAATACGGGCTGAGGAGGCAGCCTGGTAATTTAAATGATATCCAGCTCAAATATGGAGTGTCTAAATGTTCTCTTCCAGAGATTTATATCAGCATAGACCTGCCTTATTCATTTATTTAGTTAACTAGCTACTTATTGGCACATCCTCCCAGCCTCTCTCCGGTGGGAGAGACAGAGGTCTGGGTGGCTGCTGAGGGTGACACGGTGGAGGGCTGGCCAGAGGGGGTATAATGACTGCAGTTATCATTGGCGTGTGTTGAAGGCCTACTGTGTGCATACTGAGGATCTAATGTGAGAATCAGAAATGACATTTGCATGAGTTTATGTGATCTGCCTCATTGTGGACATGAGGAAACTGAGGCACAAGGAGGAGAAATGACTTGTTCAAGTTCACACTGCTAGTGAATGATGTGCCTGGGATTCAACCTAGGTCTTCTATACCAAAGCTGCAGCTTTGCCCATGATCTAACATTGAATATCGGTTCCTTGATTCTTGGTCATTTTCTTGATATTGGTCCTGGCGTGCATGGCTGTTTTCCGTCTAATGGTTGTGCAGCCATCAGAATTTATCCTAGTCAGGTGTGGTGGCTCACATCCATAATCCCAGCACTTTGGAAGGCGGAGGCAGAAGGATCACTTGAGCCCAGGAGTTTGGGACCAGCTTGGGCAACAACAACAACAACAAAATTAGCTGGGTGTGGTGGTGTGTGCCTGTAGTCCCAGCTGCTCGAGAGACCAAGGTGGGAAGACGCTTGAGTCCAGGAGTTTGAGGCTGTAGTGAGCCATGATCGTGCCGCTATACTCCAGGTGGGTGATAGAGTGAGACCTTGTCTCTAAAAAAAAAAAAAAATTAAACTATCTTGAGGGTATCCTGTACATAAATCCATCACCCCATTCAGACTCTCCAACCTGAGTGGGACTTTATAAATCACATAGGCCAGGGCTCTCAATGTCAGGTACCTCCAAGGGTAGTCAGGTGATGAAGATAACCTACAAGGGCTATATGCAAAAAAAAAAAAAAAAAAATGTTTCTCAGTTTTGTTAGAGGCACGAATATTAAAAATGTGTCACTTTCATCTTTACCAAAACAGTGGTGAAAGTGCAATGGTAAATGGAGCTAACGCTCCTCTTCAGTGCCTGAGATGTGATAGGGAGTGGTGGGGACTGTGGCATTCATGGGAGCAGCTGTAACTCAGCCCTGGCCAACTGTTGCCCCCTGAAATATGGATCCAGAACTTTAAGTTATTGAAAGATGCTGGAAATCTAAAGTGGCATCATAAAATTTCCTTTTAATTGTGGGATCAACTTGTTTAAAGACACTCCAAATAAAAATATATTTGCAGGCTGGAGTCTGCTCAGGGAGCCCTGTTTGAAGCTTCTTGTCCAGTCCAATGCCTGCATCTTGCAGATGAGATGGCTGAGGGCTGGAGAGGGTATGAGGTTCTGAAGGTTGCACAGGATCTGAGAGGTGGAGCCTGAAACTCGAAGCCAGGTAGCCTCACCCTGCATCAAGACTGCCCATTGCTCCTGGACCCCTGCAGCCAGGGAGCTTTTCCTCCTCTCTTCTCCTGTATCCCTGGTTCTCACCCATCCTTCCAGGTCCAGCTTACGTCCCTCTTCTGCCAGGAGGTCTGCCTGACCACCCCAACTTACTCCCCCTGTCCAGACTCCTCAATCAGTGTTTCCCAAACTTCATTCATGACTTTCACTTTGCCCACACACTGCCTATGCTATTATTTACTGAAATTTTTCTTTAAACGAACTCCTTTGAAAAAAAAAAACACCAAACACATTATTTTAAAAGAAGACTTGGGATCAGTACTGTAGACAGAATATCCCTTTGCCATAAAGAGAAAGTAATAGATACACTAAATGCAGTGAAAACAAGTCAGTCAATGTTATTACATTCCAACAAGGCACAGTTTGGCAAAGGCTCAAAACCTGGGGCTTGTTCTCTCTTTGTTCAAAAAGGAGCTGAGCAAAAATATACCTACCCAATGACCAGAAATTCCACACTTGGATATACCCAGCCAAAATAAGGCCATCAAAAGACATGCACAAGGATATTCATGGCAGCCTTATTCATAAGAGCATCAAAGTGGAAACTACCCAGATGTCCAGCAACAGGACAATGGACAACAAACAGGGGTGTGTTCCTTTGATGGAATATTATGCAGCAATGAAAAAGGATGAACTGTGAACACACTATAACATGGATAAATCTCACAGATATAATATTGAGTGGAAAAAGCAGTTCCAAAAGGTACGGACATGTCTATCCACTGATGAATGGATAAATAAAATGTGGCTTATTCATGCAATGGAATACTAGTCAGCCACATGAAGGAACGAGCTACTGATACCTGCTGTCACCTGGATGGACCTTGAAAACACCACGTTAAGTGAAAGAAGTCAGATGCGAAAGGTCACATATGTATAATTGTATTTATATGAAACGTCTAGAACAGGTAAAGCCATAGAGACAGAAAGCAGATTGGTGGTTTCCAGGGGCCAGGAAGAATGGGGGAGATTGAGGAGTGTTGGCTGAAAGATTCTTTCTGAGGTGATAAAATATTCCAAAATGGATTGTGGTGGTGGCTCTACAACCTTGGGAATATACGAAAAGCCATTGAGTTGTACACTTGAAATGGGTGAATTGGGCAGCGTGTAAATTGTATGTCAAAAAACTGTTGAAGGGAAGGGTCCATGCTATGTGATTCCATTTGACTGAAGTTCAAAAGTAGGTAAAACTAGCTGAGTGCAGTGACTCACACCTGTAATCCCAGCACTTTGGGAGGTTGAGGTGGGAGGACTGCCTGAGCCCAGGAGGTTGAGGCTGCAGTGAGCTGAGACTGCACTGCTGCATTCCAGCCTGGGTGAATAGTAATAATAATAATAATAATAATAATAATAATAATAATAATAATAATAGGCAAAACTAATCTTAGGTGAATAGAAGTCAGACTAGTGGGTAGGCTTGGAGAGGGTATTGACTGGGAGGGCATGTGAGGGCCCCCTGGGGGCCATTGGGATTCTATTTTCTTGATCTAAAAATCACTTTGGTGGTGGAAATGTAAAAAGTTATTGAGCTATACATGTAAGCTTTGTGTACACCTTCATGTATTTAAGTTACACCTCATTTTTTTTTTTTAAATGGAGACAATGAGAAGGTGTTAAAGATGGGGCAGCACCAAACTGAGCCTTTCTCAGTGATGGCATTAGAAGGACCAAGGAGAATTGAAAAGGAGTGACTTTCTCCCTCTGTTGCTCAACATTAGCTAATGCCCTTTCTCTGTACCACTTAAAACTACCTTTAGTTCCACAGGGGAGACTTCCAGCCTTCCATTCTTAGAATAGTCCCATGGGAATAATCCTGAGCCAAGGGTTCTTCCCTTGGTCATCTCATTAGAAACACACACCCCTGATTATCCCCTTTGTACAGATGAAGAAACTGAGGCTCAGAGAGTTTGGAGAATTTGCCCAAGGTTTCCCAGTTACTAAGTGGCAGAGCTGGGATTTGAACTGCCTGGAGCCCTGAGTGCCTTGTCACTACTTTTCCTCCTCTGAAGCTTGGACATCTCACAAGAGCCCTTCCTGTCAGGGTGCCACCCTGGAGATGAATACCCCCCAGGCAAGGAAGCTCACTACTGTTCCAGGTGATGTGTCCCATAATTGGGCACTGAGTGTCCACACAGCCCTGTTGAGCCTTGGCTCTGGTGTCTTCTGTGGCCACTCTTGATTATGTGACCAGCTTGGTGGCCCCTGAGGTCACCAACCCTAACGGCTGGGTGAAGGAAAATCTTACCCGTCTCCAAACAGACCCCACTGGCCATGCCCATTCACTCCTCCTGTCCCAAAAACTCTGCTGTCTTGAGGGTCTGGAGTCCTTGGCCTAAGGAGGGCCTTATGCTGTGTTGAAAATGACCACCCTGTGGCCTCTTTGATTGTGGGGACACCCAGACAAAGCAGAACCTTGTCCTCTACATGAAAACCCTTTTTGTGTCAGACAAGCCCTTTGCTGTGTAGAGAATCACTTCCTCCTTTCCAAGCCTCAGTTTCTTGATTTGGAAAAATGAGGACTATAGTGGCAGCTTTCTCAGTGGCTGAAATGAGATCTTGGTGTGACCATGATGCTGTTTTATGTGTACCAAGAGAAAATGAGTGCGACGTTAGGACTCTGAGATTTGGTGTAAGACAGACCTGGCTTCATACCCAGCATAGTACCTGGTGTGTTGTGGCTGATGGGAGGACTTGCTGGAGAAAGGTGTGAATCAGGGATCTGCTCTTCTGCCTTCTTGCCATCTTGGGCAAGTTCTGCAGCTGGCCGATCCTTGGGCCCTCCTCTATCAAGTGGAGATAATGGTATCTTCCCCATCACTTTGTGTGAGACTTCAACGTGAACATGCCTTAAAATTACACCTCTCAAACTTCAACCTGTGCATGAAACATCTTTTATTAAAAGAAATGTAGCTTCTACTGAGTAGATCTGGGGCAGGCCCATGATTCTGCATTTCTAAGCTTCCACGTGATGCTGAGGCTGCAGGTCTGCAGACCACATTTTGAGTAGCGAGTCATTGAAGCGCTTAGCACATTGCAAATGCTCGATAAATGCAAGCGATCTACAGCCTTCAATTTCTGTCTTTCCAGAGTCTCCTGCCTCCCAGCTTCCTTCCCCCACCCCCTGGTCCCTAATTCTCTTCCTATTCCTGGAAGGCAAGGGCACTGGGGCCTCCTTCCCTCCCAAGAGTCCCCCAGCCTCGTGCCTGTCCCCACATGCTGCAGGGCCCATTTCACCCCTCCAGCTGCAGGGGCAGGTTCCTTCTGCCCATGGCTGCCTTGGGTAGGTTTTCAGGAACAGCTGCCGGCAGCTGAGATGTAATGACTGCCTGGAGAGTCGTTAGGAGATAATTAATATTTGCAGCACAGAGCTGTGACTGCTAAGCCACTCCCGCCCACAGAACTGGGGCCTCCAGCTCTTCCCGGCTGAGGGTCCCAGACCCTAAGGGCAGCACATCCTTGGGGCAAGAGGGGGACCCTGGAGGCAGGGGCTGCGGCACGGCCATTGGGTTCTGTTTCGGGATGTTCTGTTTCCACTCAGCTGCCAGGGTTGGTGACCTCTGGAGGCTTCCAGGCTGGTTACAGCACCAAGAGTGGTCAACGAGGGCACCAGGGCCAGGGCTTAAGGTGGCCACAGCCCCTCCTCGCACCTGAGGCCAGCTGGCCTTTGGCGGTTGCCATGGTGATAGTCGTCCCCAGCAGTTGGGCAAGGACGTTGCAGTAGCAGAAGCAGAAGCAGCAGCAGCAGCAGCATCTGTGTGTGACTGCATGAGGGAAAGACGGTCCATCTCGGCTCCTGGCTCCCCTCCGGCTCTCCATCTGTGAGGGGCAAACATCTCAGCCACCCAACGTCACCCCCGTCAGTGCTTATGTCAGAGACAGCTCCAGTTGGAGGTCTGGGCTTTCGTCTGCCACCGGGCATTTGTTTTGGTATGGTTTGCACCGTGACTCAGCCAGAGCCTGATCACTCTCCCAGCTCACATGCTTAGCAGTTGCAGGACCCTGCTAGACCATCACACTTTCCAGGGCCTCAGTGGTCAGGTCTATAAAATGGGGCTAATCACACCCAGAGGGTTATGGTTAGGATTAAATGAGATATGGTTTGTAAACATGTAGTTCTCTTTGGGAATAGAATGTTGTTGCTGCCAGATGATGGGTCCCAGAAATTTAAGAGGGAAGGGACCTCTCCTATGGCATGGATTTGCTTCATTTATTAAGTGCCTGCTGTATACTAGCACTGTGTTCCATTTGTGAAATATATTCCTTCATCTGTTGATTCCTTCCAGGACACCAGCTGCCTCATCTCAATAAATTCTCACCGTGTGTAGGAAGGCCCTATCATCCCCACTCCACAGATAAGGATGCCAAGGCTCAGAAGGTCACACAAGGCTCAAGAGATCACAGCCCCATGGTTACACAATGAGATCACTGCAGAGCTGGAATTCAAACTCCCAAGCTCACTCTTTTCTCTCCATATCACAGTTCTAACTTGCCTTTGGCTTGCCAAGCAGACCTGCATTCAAATCCCAGCTCAACCATGCCCCTGCTGTGTGACCTTGGCCAAATGAACTCTGAGATTCAGTTGCTTCTCTGTAGAATGAGGAAAATAGCAGAATCTGCTTTATAGGGTACTGTATGGATTAAATCAGACGGGTGTTAAGTGTTTAGTACATAGTAAATGGCCACTAATTGCAACTATGATTTTCATTGTTGTTATCATTATTATTTCTCTACCTGTGGGGGGTTGGACCCCATGATCTCCAAGTTCCCAACTCGAGCTCATATCCACATGTGGGATGCAGTGCCTCTGATCTTTAATATTTTGGGGTTTGGGCTGGCTCCTGTGGCTGGGAGATGAGCCTTTTGGGAAGGATGATGGCAAAGGGTCTGCCATTTCTGGATTCCCTCAGCCTGCTTTCTGATCATATGCCTGTTCCTGCTACGCAGCATTAGGCCGGGTGTGTGAGCATAGAGGGGGGCTGGGGAGGGAAGGGGGGTGCCTTTCCCTGGGAGGCTGCCTTCTGTCGCTAGACAAACACACAGCACCCACGCTCGCTTGGAAATGGAGCGAGGCGTTAAATACAAGCAAACAGCGGAGGCCGAGGCGGAAGGCCAGCTTCCTTGAGCTTCCTTGGACCTAGCTGGCCGCTGCCGCCGGCAGTAGCTACTCAAGAAGCAGCTCACGTTCCCTGGTGCCCGCTGCTCGCAGCCCAGGCTGACCCAGCACTGCTTCAGAGAGCAACTGGAGGTTCACACGGGCTGCAGTGTTTGCCTGGCATCTGCCACGGCCCAACTGGAGGGCAGTGAGGGGCCTCCAGAGGTCATCACAGTAGCCCCCACTTCCAAGGGGCGTTTTCAGGCTGAGAAATAGCCATGGTCTGCCTCACGCTCACATGGCCCCTCCAGCATGGCTACTGCCCCACCACTACTCGGGGCACACCATGGTACAGCTTTGGGAGGGACCCTGGCTGGGGAGACAGACAGGCCTGTGTCCACAGTCCCTCTGCCACTTGGATGCTGTGTGACCCTGCACAAGTCACTTCATTTCTCTGAGCCTCCCAAATGAACCTCCCTATGTGTAAAATGGCAAGTGTAATAGTATCTCCTTGTTGGCCAGTTATGGAGATTAAAAGACCAACACACATCCAGCCTGACCAACATGATAAGACCCTGTCTCTACTAAAAATATAAAAATTCCAGGCATGGTGGCACGCCTGTAATCCCAGCTACTTGAGAGGCTGAGGCAGGAGAATTGCTTGAACTGGGGGGAGAGAGGTTGCAGTGAGTGGAGATTGTGCCACTGGACTCCAGCCTGGGCGACAGAGAGGGTCTCTCTCTCTGTCTCTCTCTCTCTCTCTCTCTCTCACACACACACACACACACACACACGACAAACACACAGCATTCCTGGCACACAGATTGGTTGATCAATGATGTCAGGATGGCCATGCTTTTTACTATGTGATGTTGCACAAGTGACCCAAATCTCACTTTCCGAATCTGACCGCTGAGAATAATTACATCCCTGTCTTGGAGGATGGTAAAAGCAGGAAATGATCAGCCCATGCTGCTGAATCCATTTTCATTTTACTCCTTTCCTCTCCTTGGACAAGTAACATGATAAGAGTAATAATAACAATAAGTTCATAATCAGCCTGGGCCACACAGTGAGTCCCCCTATCTCTACAAAAAATACAAAAATTATCCAGGCGTGGTGGTGCACATCTGTGGTCCCAGCTACTCGGGAGGCTGAGATGGGAGGATAGCTTGAACCCAGGAGTTAGAGGCTGCAGTGAGCTATGATTGTGCCACTGCACTCCAGCCTAGGCAAACAAGGTGAGACCCTGTCTCTAATTTAAAAAAAATTCAAAAAAATAGTAACAGTGATGGCTAACATTTTGGAGCACTTACATTGATTTAGGCCTGTGTTATCCAATAAGCAGTCATTGTTGCTCTTTAAATTAAAATGAAAATTGGCTGTGTGCAGTGACTCACGCCTGTAATCCCAGCACTTTGGGAGGCTGAGGCAGGTGGATCACCTGAGGTCAGGAGTTTGAGACCAGCCTGGCCAACATGGTGAAACCCTGTCTCTACTAAAAATACAAAAATTAGCCAGGCGTGGTGATGGGTGCCTGTAGTTCCATCTACTTGGGAGGCTGAGGCAGGAGAATCGTTTGAATCTGGGAGGTGGAGGTTGTAGTGAGCTGAGATTGCACCACTGCACTCCAGCCTGGGTGACAGAGTGAGACTCTGTCTTAAAAAAAAAAAAAAAATTAAAATGAAGTAAAATGAAACGTACAATTCCTCCACCACACAAAGCACATTTCAAGTCCTCAAAAGCCACATGTGGCCAGTGCTGGTGAAACCAGAATGTCTCAAACTTAATGTACATAGGAGTCACGTGGGAATCGGGTTAAATGCAGATTCAGGTTTGGGAGATCTGAAGTGAAGCCCAAGACTCTACATTCCTGAGGCTCTTCCAAGGTCTGCAGACCACACTTTGAGTAGTGCCCGTCTGGAACTGGGCTGCTCAGTATGGTGGTCAGTACCCACCCATAGCCACTGAGCAGTTGAAATGAAGTGAGTCCAAATTGAAATTTATGGGAAGAATAAAATACACACCGGATTTCAAAGTCTTGGTACAAAAAAACAGTAAAATAACTTATTAATACCTTTAGATAGAATGGGTTGAAGAAAATTTATTAAACATGTAATTTCACCTGTTTCTTTGTACTTTTTAATATAGCAGTAGAAAATTTTAAATTACCTGTGTGACTCACATATTTCTATTGGGCGGCATGAATCTAGGCCTAGTCTGCATGCTATTTATGGATTCATGTCAGAGTCAGATGTATATAGTCTTTGTCTTTTTTTTTTTTAGACGTTCTGTTGCCCAGGCTGGAGGGTGGTGGTGCGATCTTGGCTCACTGCAACCTCTGCCTCCCTGGTTGAAGCCATTCTTGTGCCTCAGCCTCCCAAGTAGCCGGGATTACAGGCCTGCACCACCATGCCCAGTTAATTTTTGTATTTGTTTTTTTCAATAAAGAAAAGGTTTCACCATGTTGGCCAGGCTGGTCTCGAACTCCTGACCTCAACTGATCCGCCCACCTTGGCCTCCCAAAGTGTTGGTATTACAGGCGTGAGCCACCGGGCCCCGGCCACAGGATATAGTCTTAAGGAATGCATTTTCACTTTTGCCCTTCCTGTTTTTGTTTTTTATTTTCTTCCCTGGCTCCTGAATTGTTTCTTGGGCATTTTTCACTCCAACTAGAGGGTAAATTTTTTGGCAGGAGGGTCTGTGCCAGCCGGCCCCCTCGATCCTCCATAGCACAGAATGTGATGGGGCTCCATTGATATAAGCCTATCCAGCAGCACTCGATGCTCCTGAAGAAACAGGATCTTTTTATTCCTTCTTGGAACTCCCCTTTCCCCTATGCTGGGGCCACGTGTCTTGAAGGGGGCTCACCTTCCTGAGCTCTGTGATTGGTTATATGATCCAGGTCTGGCCAATCAGACCATTCCATTCCGTACTCAGATTATTGATTGGTTAGGTGACAACCACATGACCTGAGCTTGGCCAATGAGAGGTAGTTCCTGAACTTTGATGGAATTAGCAGGAGATTTGGGCTGGACCTGAAAAATATAAAGACATAAACCAGGAGGTACAGGGCCTCCCTGTGGAGGGAGTCTGAGGATGAAGCCTACTGAGGAGAAGAGAGCTGAGGTGAGGTGGAACGAGACGAGTGCCTGACAATAGCTGAGCTCTGGATCCAGCCTTCTGGATCATCTGCCATCATCTGGCTTTTTCAGGGTGTGGAAGACAGATCAAGTCTAAAGTCTTAGTTGAAACTGCTAAGAAGAAGAGACCCTCTGTCAATCTTTTCATTTAATGGGAAAACACCAGGGAGTGGGAAGTGTCTCTATCTCTGGACATTTGTGGTATGTGAGATACAGACTATTTTCCAAAAATGGCGACAGCCGTATTTCCGATCCCACGTGTTTTCCCAGAACTTCACCACTTCCCAAGCAAGAGATGGAGTCTATTTCCCCTCCCTTTAAACCTGTGTAACTTTGTGATGACCTTAATGAATAGAATGAGGCAGAAATGACACTGCACGGTTTTCAAGGCTAGGTCCTAATAGTTAATAGGGCTTCCACCTGCTCTCTCTCTCTCTCTCTGTCTCACGCTCTCTCTCTTTCTCAGGACACTTGCCCTTGGAACCGAGCCGCCTTGTTGTGAGGAAGCCCAGTCCACGTGGAACGGCATATGTAGGTGTGCTGGCTGACAATCCAGTTGAGGTCCCGGGCAACAGCCGGCATTGGCCACCAGACAGGTGAATGACATGAGTGAGCTGTCTTTCAGGTGACTCTAGCCCAGCCTTTGAGTCTTGAAGCTGATGCCAGTGAAATAGAGACAGGCCGTCCTTACCAAGCTGTGTCCAAATTGCATATTCATGAGCAAAATAAGTGGTGTCATTGTTTCAAACCACTGTATTTGACCAATAGATGTCTGTTATGCAGCAATAGATGAGCCAAACAGGCATCCCCTATGCCGATTGCAACCAGATTTTTGCTATTTTATTGTGTCTTTTCTGAATAAGGAAGGGTGGAGGCTCCCTGGCATAGCTTTTGTTTTCACCACCTGCTATGCACAGTATTTCTTGTGTTTTAGTTTATTCCAGCAGGGTCCTTCCTATTGGAACCCCCAATGACCCCGTGAGTTGATGAAGGGTGGGGCTGATTGCCTGTATTTCACAGATGAGAAAACAGATGCTCAGAAAGCTACAGAGTCTTGCCCAGGGTGAGACAGTGGGTGAAGGTGAGGGGGGGGTCTGGAAGCCAGATCACTACAGCCTTCCATGGGGGCTCTGCCAGCTGGACCTTGTGAATGGGTCTAGAGGGGATAATGGGGGTCAGAGAATTCTTTTTTTTAAATTGAGGTGAAATTACATAACAAAAGTAACAATTTTAAAGTGAACAATTCAGTGGCATCTAGTCATCATCTGTTCCTCCTTTCCCCCAGCCCCTGGCAGCCACGGATCTGCTTTCTGCCCCCTATGGATTTTGCCTATTCTGGGTATTTTATAGAAGTGGAATCATATAATATGTGACCTTTGAGTCTGGCCTCTTTCACTTATGATGTTTTCAAGGTTCATCCTCATTGTATCATGTATCAGAACTTCATTCCTTTTCATGGCCGAATAATATTCCATAGCGTGGCTAGACCACATTTTGTTTAATCCATTCATCTGTGAATACATACCTAGGCTGTTTCCATCTTTTGGCTAGTGTGAGCAGTGCTGCTATGAACATGTGTGTGCATGTACTTGAGCACCTGTTATCAATTATTTTGTGTACATAGCTAGGAGTGGAGCTGCTGGGTCATTTGGTGCCTCTATGTTTAACTTTTCTGGGAGCCACCAAACTGTTTTCTGCAAGGCAGTGGATTCCCTCCTAGCTTCATGACCACAATGAGTGAGCCAGTCTGAGCAATAAATATATTTGGTCAAAAGGGAAAGAGAAGAAAAAAAGTGTGAAAACCATATTGCATTCATTCATTCAACAATTACTTGTTGAACTTGATTCAACAGTGGGTGCTAAGGAAGGACTAAGAAAGAAAAATTTTCTGCCATCGTTGAGATGTGCGGTGATGTTCTAGTTGCAGAGAGAGAGACAGACAATTTCAGAGTCACAGGTGCTATAAGGAGAATAAAGTGAGATTCCATGACAAATAGGGATCGGAGATGCTATTTTTGGGGTTGTCAGTGAAGAACTGTCTTGGAGGTGACATTTAAGCTGAGACCTGAAGGATGAGATGGAGCGGGCTCTGAAGGCAGAGAGGATGGAACAAGAACAAAGGCCTGAGGCTGAGAGTCCTTAGCTTTCCTTGGCAGGCTCAAGTTCTGTCTCCATTACTAATTCCCCATGGGAGAACCTCAGTTTCCTCACCTTGAAAGTGGGCAGACGGAATATGGAATCAACCTAAGTGCCCATCAATAGATCAATGGATAAAGAAAATGTGGTGGATATATACACAATGGAATATTAGCCATGAAAAAAGATAAAATCCTGCCATTTGCAGCAACATAGATGGAGCTGGAGGTCATCATGTTTAAGTGAAACAAGCCAGGCTCAGAAAGACAAGTATTGCATGCCCTCACTCATACGTAGGCTAAAAAAAGGTGGATCTCATGAAGATAGTAGATTGGAGGTTACCAGAGGCTGGGAAGGGTGGGAGAAGGGAGGATGAAGAGAGCTTGATTAATGGGTACAAATACATACTTAGATGGCAGAAATAAGACCCAGTGGTCAATAGAGCTGTAGCGTGGCTATCATTAACATTAATTGATTGTACATTTCAAAATAGCTAGAAAAGAAGAATTCGAATGTTCTTGGAGTAAAGAAAAGATAAATATTTAAGGTGGTGGATATCCCAGTTACCCTGATTTGATTATACAAATGTATCAAATGATCAAACATGTACTGTAAAAATATGTGCAGTTATTATATACCAATAAAAATAAAAATTATTAAAAAGTTGGCATCATATCCAAAATCGACCCTACCTCCCTGGGTGGGGTAGAGATGATAATGCAGAGGACTCAGAGAAGTGAAGATACTTCCTCAAAATCACAATTCAGTGAGAAGAGGGGCCAGGACTTGAACTCTGGGCTGTTGGGAATGTTCAGGATTAATCTAGTCTTACCAGTTGGGTGTGTGTTGGGGTGGGGGTCAGGGGCTGGTACAGCTATGGGTTTGGGGAAACAGCCTCTGGGATGCTCCATGCTGTAAAGGAACACCACCTTCCACCCTGTGAGGACATGGCATGAAGGCATTTGTCTTCCTGCTGTCCAAGTGAGGGAGATGGAGATTGTGAGGTTTGCCAAACAGTGAGCCCATGGTGGAGCCAAGTTCTCTTGGCTTCGGTCATAATGTCAGCTTCCAGCTACCCAGGTCTTAGGAGGTACTTGGTGCTGTTCTGAGCATTCCGGCATGCTGTGTTACTTCTGACACTCTCTGGGAGAGGTACCGTGATTATACTCATCTTCCAGATGAGATGACTGAAGCCTGGAGAAGTGAAGACACTTTCTCCAAGTCATAGCTTGGTGAGAGGAGGGGCCAGGACTTGAACCCAGGCCTGACTGCCTTTATAGCCTGTGTTCTGAGTCACGGGCTAAGTGCTGTACTGCCTCCCATGGCCTCAACCGCAGGCTGGGCTCCGGGGATGCCATGGTTAGAGGAGGGGCTGCAATCCCCAGAAAAGGGGGTGGCTCAGGAGCCCGTACACACCCCAGCATGCGCACCCATGCACGGCACACACTCCGACACGTGCACCCTCCAACTCAAACAGGTGGACATGCTTGGGAAAACCATGGAGAAAGTGAGCCCCACAGAGGGACCATGAAATCCCTCTTGCCGCCAGGACCACCAGCGTGGCTCAGACACAGAATTCTTCTCTCTCTCTTGCTCTGTGTGTCTCATTGTCTGCAAAAAGCGTCTTCACCAAGAGATGCGTTGGAAAAGGAAAGAAATGTGTTAAAGTATGTTGTCATGGCACTGGGGCAAAGAAGATACAGGAAGGTCACGTGTGTGAGTGTGTGTTCAACTGTGGGCATGAGTGCAAGTGTGCAAGCGTGTTAGTGGTTGGTGTGTGAATGAGTGTGTGTGTGAGTGGAGAGTGTGTCCTGGTATATGTATTGTGTGTGCATGAGGGTGTAGGTGGGTGCCTAAGTGTGTATGTGAGTGTGTATGCGTTCTAGCATGAATGCCGTAAGCATGTGTGAGTGGGTGTGTGTGTGGGGGGGACAAGGCAGGGGAGACTGAGACCCAGCACTGGGGGCAGGGGACAGAGGCTCTACAGGCTCTTTCCTGACGTGACAGGGGGACTCTGATTCCCAGGGAGACCCCTGCGCTTGCTTTGGAGGAGGTGAACAAAACTGCAGCCTCTCTTTCCAGAGCCCCTCAATCTCATGACCTCTTTCTTCCTGGCCCCTTCATTTCTAGCCTGGGTTCCGTCTCTGAGAGGAGTTCTTCCAACTGATCTGATGGAGTGGCCCACAGAAATAGTAACAGTAGTAACAGTGGACACTCAGGAATCTCAGTGCCAGGCACTGTTTTAAGCGTTGTATTCTGCTCCCAGTGACCCTAACAGGTAGGCACTAGTATCGTCCCCATTTTACAGACAAGGAAGCTGAGCCTATTTCAGGACAGGGTCCTTGGATTTCTTAACATAGGTGCAGGCAAACTTTTTTCTGAGGGGATGGATAGTAAATGTTTTAGGTTTTGTGGCCATAGGGTGGGTCTTTGTCACAGCTCCTACACTCTGCAGTAGTAGCAACAATGCAGCCATAGAGATAAACGAACAGGTGCATGCATGCGGGTTGTAGTGTACTGACTCCGCCTTAACCTGCAAGAGTGGTGAATGGTGGGATTTTAGGCACCACAGTAGATGTGTTCGTGGGAGATATATTCAGTCATTTGATCATTAAGTCATTTATTGCATGCTGTGTGCCTGGCTCTGTGCTAGCAATAGAGAGAAAACTGTGGACAAGACAGACCCCGTTTCTACCCCCAGGGCTTGCGGACAAATAGATGGGGTGTCCTGGGAGGGCATAACCTCAGGGTACAAGCACTTTATCCCATGTTGTGAGCAGGGAAGGCTTCCTGGGGGAGGTGACGTCAAAACTGGTACCCAAAGGATAAGTGGTTGGGGAAGACAGTGGGGCTGGTATGGAGTTACAGAAAGTCTCCCCGACAGTAAGAACAGGGGGAAAGGCCAGAGGTCAGACAGGGCTGATGGGAAGTGCATCTGACAGGATATTTGAGATGTGGGTGGGGCCTTGTAGTCTCCCGTGTGGATTGTATTGGGAGGGAATGGGGAGCCATGGAGGGATTAAGCAGGTGAGCAGCCACTTCCCTGGCTTCTGAGAGAGGCTTCTCTGGCTTTCATCCCCAGGCCTTATTCTCACCTGGTACATAGAAATTGACCGTTTAGCTGCTGGCTGAAAGCAGGGACCCTCCCTGTTTTCTGCCCTCCTGCAGCCTGTATCTAACATTTCCTGGCAAAGGCTAAGCCTTCCTATACAACAGCAGCTATTCTTAATAATCTTCATGTATTTGTGTGCCCATGTAGCATCTGTCCCTCTCCTGACAAGAATGTCAGCTCCAGGAGGGCAAGGGTGTTGTCTGTTTTGTTCACTTCTGTATCTCCAATGTCTAGCACAGCTCTGGGCACAGATAGGTTGTCAGTTAATATTTATTGAACCTGAGATTTTATGTCCTTGGCTGAGTCCTGGCTGATCATGGGGTGAGAGCCTTTGGCCTGTCCCCTTAAGAGCCTCATTTTCCCTTCCCCTCCTTTTGTCCCAGAAGTTAATTAAGTGCTCTGCCTCTGGAGGGTGAATCCCATTATCAGTTGCACCCCCCCACCCCAACATCAGCTGTGTGTTTACTTGTTTATGGTGCATCACCTTCCACTCCCAATTAAGCTCTGGGACCTATCATCTTATGCACTGCTGCATCCCCCACAGCCAACACATAGTAGGTGCTCAATTAGCTTATATGGAATGAATGACTTGACATCTCCCTTAATACACGCCTTTGCAAGGAAGAGAAGAAAGACTGGGAAACTGTGATGGGAAGGGTGATCTGGCAAGTCCGCAAAGCAAGCTAGGGCTGGATTATTTGCCTGGAAGGGGGATGGTGTGGAAGGAAGGAAGCACGCCATGTCCTTCCTGCAGGGGTCACGGACATAGGCCTGTTGAGAGACAGGGGCAGGGACCCCGTGGCGTTTGGCGTTCCTTCTTCAGGTGCAGTGAATCGTGTTTGAGAGCTGAAGCCGTGCAGGGAGGCTTGCTTTCTGGCTAAGACCTTTAAAGCCAGCAGCCTCTGAGCTCATCCAGGGTGCGTTCTTCAGCGTTTCCGATGTCCTTGGCTCAGTCAGGCCATCTTGGTGGCAGCTGCCCGGAGCTGGAGGAGAACAGGCCTCAGTGTCTCCTATTATTGCTGGAACGTCAAGTACCCCTGAAGTGGAGGGCAAGGCTGGCCCTGTCTGCCAGCGACAGGGCGCGGTAACTCAGCCACCTGGGACCCCAGCTGCTCAGGCCTGAGGGTGAGGTGCTGACGTCCTCCGCCTCCCTTCCTGATGGGCACAGCCGCCTGCCCTGGTTCACCCGGCTCTCTTTACCTCCCCCTCCCTGGCCATCTCTTCTTCCTGCTTGCCAATGGCCTCATTACCCCAAAGGGTGAGCTGTGTGTCCTCGCTGGCAACTGTCTTTGTGACCCAGGCCTCCTCCAGCCCCCAGACTGCCCGAGTATCCCCGTCTTGGCTGCAATGAGCTTCCGCAGAGGTCAGCCAAGCCCAGGCATTTTCTGAGACAGACCTGGGTCAAACCTGTGCCTTGTGACTCTGGGCAAGTGACCTTCCCTGTCATCTGTCATAGGAGCTTGATTCTCAGTGACAATGTTCTGGGGTCGTTTTGCAGATTGTTCTAGGTCGGGCCCCGGAGAAGCAAAGCCTGGGACAGGGATGGGGTGTATAGGATTTATTTGGGGTGTGGGCTTGAAAGGAAAACCTCAAAAGGAGGGGAGACACAGGATAGGACCCAGGGAGGGGCTGAGTGAGGGTGTGGTTCCTGCTTTGGGCCTAATCCCACAGGGTCTCTGGAGCATAAATTGAGCTTGGAGTTGTCCCACCTTAGAAACGGGGCCAGGTGTGAGTCTATGTTGATGGCCACTCAGGGAGGAGTGGGGGTGTAAACACCCAGGCATCAGCTCACATCAGCGGAAGGCAAATCTCTAAGAAGGGGGCAACTCCAGCAGCCACGGGGGTCTGACAGCCCCAACAACATCTACTACGAGGATGAAATGAGACGATTCACAGTGCGGGAAAGCACCCGACCACCCCAAGGGCAGCGCCCTCATGCTAGTAGTGTATTCTCATGAAGCAGGTTTTGCCTTCAGCCCAGAAAGACAGCAGAGCCTGGTGGGTGAACCCTTGCTTCCGTCTCCAGCTACCCTCATCATCCCTCATCCCATGTCCCCTGAGATGTCCAGGTTACCTGCCGGGCTCTAGGAGCAGAGCAGATGGCCGTGTGCCTTCAGAGTCACGTGCTCATGACTGACATTCCAGCCCTTAGGATGACGTGGGGACGCCCTACATCCCTCCACCCATGACCCCACGGGCTCCTCTGTAATGATCCCCATGTCTTGGCGTGTGTCCTTCATTACAGCCCCCTGGATGGAGCATGGCTCCCCACAGCCATCCTGGACCCCGCAGCTCCGGGCCAAGACAAGTGTCCAAGACGGGGCTGCCTTTATTGGATAATTAATCCAGAGGGAAATCTGTGGGACATTTCCGGTGACCTGGCTGTGAGTTAGGAGGTTAAGGTAAATGTGATCCTGTGGGAAAATAAAATCCCTGGATTCCCTCGTCTCTTTTTTTGGGCCTTCCTCACCCCCTCAGGTGGGACTGCAGGTACGTAGGCATTTCGGATCCTAATCTCCTGAAGGCAAGTCTTTTGGAGCCTCTGCTTCCTCATCTGTAAAATGGGCATGTCAGCTTGCTGCCCAGTATATTCTGCTGCTGGCTGTGGCCAAAGAGGGGTTGTGATGGCCGGAATGAAATCCTCCTTGGTACTATTGGGATTGCAGAGCACCCTGGTATACCTGGAGGCAAGAAGTGTTCAAAGCTGAAGGGATTTGGAGAGCATCCAGTCTGCCCCCTTAGTGATTTCTGGATTGGGAAACTACAGCCAGTGGGGACAGTGATTTGCTCACTTGGAGAGAGAGTGGCCATCCTGTTGGGAGGGAAGAACCTGGAAGTGGGAAGTAGGAATTTCAAGTTCCTCTCTTGACTCTGCTGTCAGGGAAGCTGGTTAACTTCTCTGGGCCTCCATTTACTCATCTGTCAAATGGCTGCAATAACAGAGAGGGAATGAGGTCATTGCCAAGTCTCTTCCAGCCTTGAAAATCGGATTATCTCACAGTGCCATGTACACCCTCTCAAAGTACCAGAGAAACAGGCAGGAGAGAAATCAGCCTGTTTTTTTGGATGAAAAAAAAACATACTAAGATCCAGAGGGTGTTTCTGAAGTTTTTTTCAAGGTCTCATGGTTATTACAAAGCACTGGGACCCAAGAAATCTTGGGTTCAAACTCTTGCTCTGCCTTGATAATGACTGGAGTATTCAGTAGGTATCAGGCACTGGCCAGACACATGAATCCCAACAGCCGCCTGAGATGGGTCTTATCTTCATTATTTTGGGGAAGAAATTGAAGCTCAGAGAAGTAGAGTGACTTTCCCCCCATCGCACAGCTAGTGTACAGAGAAGGCTGTATTAGAAACTGTGTTAATCTGATGCCACATCTGTGCTTGGAGCCACCTCCCTGCAGCTCAGTGACAGTCATCAATAATCATGCAATTGCCTGGGATTGGGTCAGGAGGAAATGTCAGGTGCAGGGAGGGGCCCAGCTTATTTCTGTGGGGTCTCTTTTATGGTTCAGTGTGCCTGCCCATCAGCTGGTGCTGCGATGAAGCCTTCACTCCTGCAGCTTTGCTTAGAGAGTTGCCCTTAGATGCTTGGAGCTGCCTTCCTAGAAGTGGCTTGGAGTTGCATCCGCCTTCCCCAAATGCCTTGGGGGCAACCTATAGCCAATGACAGACCCATGTCGGGGGACAGAAGTTCTGTTCCCTTGCCTTGAAGTGGGACAGACTCTGAAGTGCAATTGAAACTCCAGAGGTTTCTGCGGGATCAGGCTGGGTCAAGACCTCACCTGCAACCCCATCCTTGCGTAGCTTCTCTGCCTGCCCTGTCCCCATCCCTCGGTCCCTTCTAGGTGTCACCCAAGAGCCTTCTCAATAAATCACTTGCATAGGAATTCCCTTCACAGGCTTTGCTTCTAGAGAACCTGCCGAAAGTTCCCTAAGACAGGAACTTGAGACAAACTCTTGGAAATGAACTGACCATGTAACCATAAATTGGGTCTAATTACCCTGTTTTGGCCAAGCATTTCAACTGTCTTCTCAAGAGGCCAAGAAAATGTCTTGGGGATTCAGAAACAGTGGTCAGATGTTACTGACCATTGCTGTTAGGTCTATGACAGGACCTGGCATACAGTAAGGTGTTTAATAAATATTTGCTGAGTGAAAGGCCTGAATGAGTAAACATTTCTGGTGCTGGGGAGGTGGGGGTTTCTGGAAAGAGAGGATGTAAAACAGCCTTCCTGGGTCAGACCCCCAGGAAACACGCAGGCTCAGGGACCAGCCTGGGCACATTGAAATGCGGGGTCAGGTGCTCAGATATTCATAGCTCCATCAGAGGCTTAGCCTAAGAGGCTGCAAGCCCCAGAGGAGCGACAGACCCGGGAGGGAGTCGTGATCACAGCAAAGATTACAAGAGCTTGTTAAACAGAAATCCCTCCTGGCAGATGGTCAGCTGGCTCCCAGACGTGGAAAGGAAAGCCCTTTCCTATTGGGAGTTCCAGAAGCCTTGAAACCAGGGGAGGACATTATGCCTTCGTGAGTTAACAAAACAACAATAATGATGATGATAAAAATGACGAAGCAATTATCTGACAGTTACTATATCCAGGACTCGGTATGTAGGATGTTATTTAAGCCTCCCAATAACTCCTGCAAGATACACACTGTCACTCCCATTTCACAGATGAAGAAACCGAGGCTCCGTGAATAACAATGACGTGCCCAAGGTCACACTACCAACAGGCAGTACTTGAACCCAAATAGCATGATGGCAAAGCCTCGGCACCATGGCAAGTGCTGATTTAAGAGGATAGTAGGGAAATGGCTGGGCACAACTGAGGCATAAAAATTATAAAAATGAATGGTGGGTGGTTAGCAGGGGGTGGGAAGGGTAGTGGGGGGTCAGGGGGAGGTGGGGATGGTTAATGGATACAAAAAAAAAATAGAAAGAATGAATGAGACCTAGTATTTGATAGCACAATAAGGTGACTATAGTCAATAATAATTTAATTATGTTTTTGTTTGTTTGTTTTTGAGACAGAGTCTCTCTCTGTCACCCAGGCTGGAGTGCAGTGGTGCGATCTCGGCTCACTGCAACCTCTGCCTCCTGGGTTCAAGCGATTCTCCTGCCTCAGCCTCCCGAGTTGCTGGGACTACAGGCATGTACCAGCACGCCCAGGTAATTTTTTGTATTCTTAGTAGAGATGGGATTTCACCATGTTGTCCAGGCTGGTCTTGAACTGATCTCAAGTTATCCACCTGCCTCAGCCTCCCAAAGTGCTGGGAGTACAGGTGTGAGCCATCGTGCCTGGCCTAATTGTACATTTTAAAATAACTAAAAGAGTATAACTGGATTGTTTATAACACAAAGGATAAATGCTTGAGGGGACAGATACCTCATTCTCCATGATGTGATTACTACACATTGCATGCCTGTGTCAAAATATCTCATGTACGCCATAAATATAGACACCTATTATGTACCCACAGCAATTAAAAATTAAAAAAAATTATAAAAAATTACAAAGATGTTGTAAACTCATGGAATATCTCTGTGTGGATACAGAAGAGACCCATAGCTGTAGTTGCCATGAGTTGTACATGGAGGGGAGATTTTTATTATAAACCTTTCCTATTTGAATATTGAAGCATGGTGGGCTAGATCAAAAAACTGGCCCCCGTGATGCATCCCTGTCCATGTTTATACTCATCCTTTGCTGCTGATTTTGTGGTCCTTACCCATTCTGACTTTGGGCACAGGGATGCAACTGGCTTTGACCAATGGGATATTAGTAAAAGTAACACAGGCAGAAGCCTGCAAATAGCTTGTGCAGTTGGACTCACTCTGATGCTGCCCTTCCACAGGGCCATGAGGACACACTCAGGCTTACCTGCTGGGGGATGAAGGCTTGTGCAGCACAGCCAAGCTGCCCTCATCATCCCAGTGGAGGCCATCCCAGATCAGCCATCAGCCAGCTGACTCAGACACATAAATGAGCCCAGTCAAGATCAGCAGAGCTGCCTGGCCTGCTGATATGGTTTGGCTGTGTCTCCACCCAAATCTCATCTTGAATTGCAGTTCCCATAATCCCTACATGTCATGAGGGACCTGGTGGGAGGTAACTGAATCATGGGGGCAGGTTTTCCTGTGCCGTTCTCATGATAGTCAATAAGTGTCACAAGAACTGATGGTTTTATAAAAGGGTAGTTCCCCTGTGCTGCCTGCCGCCATGTAAGACGTGCCTTTGCTCCTCTCTTGCCTTCTGCCATGATTTTGAGGCCTCCTCAGCCATGTGGAACTGTGAGTCCATGAAACCTCTTTTTTTTAATAAATTACCCAGTCTTGGGTATGTCTTTATTAGCAGCATGAGAACAGACTAATACACCTGCTAACCACAACGGAAGTTTTGTTTTGTTTTAGAGACAGGGTTTCATCCTGTTACCCAGGCTGGAGTGCAGTGGTGCAATCATAGCTCACTGCAGCCTCGAACTCCTGGGCTCCAGTGATTCCCCACCTCAGCCTTTCCAATGGCTTGGACTACAGGCACACACCATCATACCCAGCTATTTTATTTTTTATTTTTATTTTTGTAGAGATAGGGTCTCAGTATGTGGCCCAGGCCAGTCTTGAATGCGCGGTCTCAAGTTATCCTCCCGCCTTGGCCTCCCAAAGTGCTGGGATTACAGACATGAGCCACTGCATCTGGCAGGTTTTGTGATTGTTTGTTACAGAGCATTACTGTGGCTATAGATAGCTAATATAAGTAGTGAGGCATTGCACCTTCCAGGATGAAAAAACAAAACAAAACAAAAATACACGTAAAGTTTAAGCTTATAAGATAGTTTCTGCTCTGTAGGAGATCCTGAAATCTGGAGGCTCTCCTGCTCCCTGCAAATGTCTTTTCCATTCTGACTTTGGTGCTTTCAGTGAAGCCATTTCTTCAAAATCAAATTCATTCAACATTTCTCCAGACCCCACCTTCTCCAGAAAGCCCTCCAAACCTCCACAGTCCTCAGCCTGGCTCAGGCTGATTTCACTAACGTGCAGCATTATTACAAAGAGCAGCTCCTGTGCAGTCAGTGCTGACCATGGGCCAGGCACTGGGCAAGCCCCGTCTCACTGAGTCATCACTACACCCCGTGAGGGAGGCATGCCTAGCGTTTTCCTCCAGTTGCAAATTAGAGACCAAGACCCAGAAGGAGTGAGTCTGTTGCCCAAGGTCTCACAGCAAGCGAATTCCAGAAGCAGGATTCAACCACGCAGCTGCCCAGCTGTGCCCCTCACACCTGCCTAATGGCTTTATCCCCTCCAGGCTGGAGGGAGCCGTCCTTTGATTAGATCTGCGTTGAGGGCAGGGAGGCTAACACTGTCGTTGGATCAACCTGGGGTTGAAAAGTGCATTTTCCCTTCTTGTCCTCAGAACAGCCCTATGAGGCAGGGAAACAGGGAAAATGAAGACCATCTTTGAGGAATAAACTGACTTGCCTAAGGCCACATGGTGAGTCACAGAGCGGGGGCTAGAATTTAGGAGTCTCTTTTCTCCCTCTGTCTAAGACTCATCAATTATATATATATATATACACCATATGGTGTGAAGGTCTTTATATGCGTCCACCCCTCCTGCCTCTGTGGCTGTGCTCAACATTTCCCCTCTCATAGTGTACCTTTCACTGCAGAGCAGACAAGCAGAAATGTGAGGGCAAGCATGCTGGGGACACTGGGTTATATGCTCCTTCCTTCTTCCTGCTTCCTACCTTCTCCCTCCCTTTCTTCCTTCCTTCCTTCATCCTTCTCTTCTTTCCTTTTCTTCCTTCTTCCCTCCCTTTCTCCTTCCTTTTTCCCTTCCTCCCTCCCTTCCTCCCTTCCTTCCTTGCTTCCTTCCTTCCTTCCTCCCTCTCTCCCTTCCTCCCTCCCTCCCTCCTTTCCTTTTTTCCCTCCATCCTTCCTCCCTCCTTCTCTCCTCCTTCCTTCCTTCCTTCCTTCCTTCCTTCCTTCCTTCCTTCCTTCCTTCCTTCCTTCCTTCCTTCCTTCCTTCCTTCCTTCCTTCCTTCCTTCTTCATCCCTCTCTCCTACTTTTCTTTTCCCTCTTTCCTTCCTTCCTTTATTTCCCCTCTCTTACTCCTTCCTTTCTTCCTTTCAAAATTCATTCTGCAAATATTCACTGTGCACCCACTCTCTGCTAGGCACTCTGCCTGACTCTGGAGATGCAATGGGAATGAAACAGGTGTGGACCTTGGCCTTGATCTCGTGAAGCGACAGGGAAGATGGGACTTAAGCAATCGTATAAATAATGAACTCATTGCAGTTGGAGGACAGGTAGTGAATAGCAAGAACTGTGTTGGACTTGAGTTGGAATCTGAGCTCTGCCTTTTACCTAGCTGGGTTGCCCCCAGTCGGTTACCTAATCTCTCTGTGTCTTGCTTTCCTCATTTGGGGATTAATGTCCATCTTTCAGAGTGGTTGTGAGAGTTAAAGCAAGCTGTTGATCTACAGCATTGAGCACAGAGCCTGGCACAGGGTAGGCGCTGTGACAGCAGCTGTCTTCATCTTTGCTGCTATTGTTTCTGCTGCTGGATCCTTGCTGCCCTTGACCCGGAAGGTCCCACCTGCATGACCATCTTATCTTCGAGGGGAGGTGGCTTCACTCACCCTTCTCTAACCCTCTGAATTATAATCCATCTTTAATGCCTCTAGAGGAAGGAGCTTTGAACAGAAACCAGCTCCAACCACTCACTGCCGTCTGCCCAGCGAATGCTTGCCTTTCAAAGGCATGACGGGGCCGCCAAATCCGCCCCAGGGACCTAACGCGATTGTCTCGCTTCTGTAACTCTGCTGGGAAGCTGAGCTTGGGGTTTCTGGCTGGGCTTCCAGAGGCTCCCAGAGCTGGTTGGTAGCCACAAGGGAGGCTTATGGGAAACCATCAGGCCAAGGAGCCTAGCCTGGGAGGGACAGAGCCAGGGTGGAGGAGCCCATGTCCAACTGAGCACCCACGATGTGCTCGGCAAGAGTTCCTCTTTTGCTTGGCCCATGAAAAGCCTTTCCCCAGTGTTTACGGGGGTCAGGCAGACATCGTCACCTGTGACCACAAGAACATGGTGCAGGGAGTCCCAATATCAAAGTTAAAGCCTCCACTAAGTGCCCTTAGGACTAATGTGATCTGTGTCTTAGCTTTTCACATCTATAAAATGTGTGTCTCTTTTACGAGGCAGTATAGTTTGGTGTTTAAGAGCTGAAGCTCTGGATCCATTGAAGGTCCTTGTGACCTTGGGCCGGTTGCTTACCCTCTCTGTGCCTCAGGCTCTGAGACTATCGTACCTGGAGAGTAATACTATCCGATTCTGTTGCCTACTAGCTGGATGACCTCAAGCAAGTTGCTCCACCTCTCTCAACCTCAGTGTCCTCCTTCTGAATTGGGATCAATGAGAATACTTACTTCACAGGGCTGTTGTGAGTATTGAATGGGATGATCCAAGCTGAGTGCTCCAAACCACACTTGGCATGGAATAATCATGTTAGTGTTGATTGAACACCTGCTATTTTCATCCCCTTCATTCTTCCTTTTCTCCCTCTTTTCTTCTTTGTTTCTCTCCCTCCTGCCTGTTTCCCTCACTCCACAATTGCATACTGGACACCTGCCATGAGCCAGGCACTTTTCTAGGCACTGCCCATCTTCAGGATGACTTTAAGAACCAAATGATGTGCCTAATGGGGAAGTGCTTTGGCAATATCAAGGCTAATCTGTCATGGAAGAGAAGAGGTGATAAATTCACACTGTGGCTTGTGGCGACTTCTTTTTATGCTCACTCTCATCTAGGGTCATTAATTTAGAGCCTTGACTAGGATTTCTATCCTATGCAGCTGCAATGACATTAATTTGATATTCGCTAACCTCAGTTACTTGTGTGTCACCGTCATAATGATTATTTGCCACAGCCACATAAAACTATACTTTAATATTTTGTTTTAAGTCACTCTTTTTAAGAAACTTAAACTGAATTTTTTTTTTTTTGAGAGGGAGTTTTGCTCTTGTTGCCCAGGCTGGAATACAATGGCATGATCTGGGCTCACTGCAGCCTCCACCTCCCGGGTTCAAGCGATTCTCCTGTCTCAGCCTCCCGAGTAGCTGGGATTATAGGCACCCGCCACCACGCCTGGCTAATTTTTTGTATTTTTAGTAGAGATGGGGTTTCACCATGTTGGCCAGGCTGGTCTCAAACTCCTGACCTCAGGTGATCCACCCGCTTCGGCCCCCCAAAGTGGTGGGATTACAGGTGTGAGCCACCACACCCGGCCTAAACTGAATTTTAACCTAAGCAATGCTATCCATGAAACCAAAAGTCTTGGTGAGCTGGCACACATTAAGCACTTAACTATTAAAGAAAATTTAAAAAGTTCATAGGTGACCCCAAAGCATCTCCATTTGTACCATATTATATCAGAGAGTGGCTATACCAGACAATATCCTCCATTCGGCTAACTAGAAAATCATTTGATTCATTGCTTCAAATTTTTTCATATTTATCAAGCAGTATATCCTTTTTCCATCTTTGTCATCTGCAACTATAATGATGTTAATCTGAAAGTCATTAACCTTGGTTACTTAGGTATTGCCAGCATAACAAACATTTGTATTCTTTTTGCCATAGCCACAAGCCAAACATGAATGTGCTTGTGCTTGTCCTTTTATTTTGGATCATGGTTTTTTTCTTTTTTTTTCTTTTTTAATTTAGCCTCAGCTGATGCAATTGTATGTATGAAATCATGGGTTCAAGGAGCTGGTTATATATTTCTTTCTAGCATGCATTAAATACGTAGCTATTATGTAAAATAAAATGTCAACCAAACACATCTCCATGTGTGCCTCATTCTTAAGGTGGGCTGCTGTTCCAAGCATAACCCTGTTACCATTCAGCTGGTTAGGAAATTCTTTGATTCATTGCTTCATATTCACCAAGTGTTATTCCTTTTGTCCAAGTCTTGAGATCCCATGAAGGCATAGACAGGTCAAAGCCACTGTCCTAGGTGACAGAGTGAATCCCAGAACCCAGGAGTCCTGGTCCCTGATTCTGCCTCGAGGCCACACAGGATGCCTAGCCCCATCCTGACCTATCTCCTGGCTCTTTAAAGGCCTTGGGGCTTGGACCAGCTCTTTCATTTTTCCATCCTTCTCTCTTTCCTCTCTAGCACTCGAAGGTACAAAAAGGGTTAACATCCATCTCCCACTCTTCTTGACACCTCCCACCCTGGGTTGCTGTGGGTAATCGCCAGCTTCCCTTGAGGAATGACCTTGCCCCCTACCGTGGGGGCTATCAAGAGATAGATATAAACACCTCAAAGTTCCCAGCTAGCTCTCTTAATTGGCACCTTTCTGTTCTGCTTTAAATTAATCAAAGCCAGTCCGATATTAATACTGTAGGGGGAATTAAAATCATGCAACGCATTAAAGATGTAATTTAAAATTAATAACTCATAATTATTTATCATGGCGTATCAGTGGAGCTATGAATTTTCCCTTCTAACTCAGCGCACAGTCTCCTGCCTTTGCTTTTAATAGCATTTGGACCATTACTGTGCCCAACCTTGGTTCCTGCAGACACCCAACCTAAGAGACGTAATTCACTTAATTTAATTTTGGGGGGCTTAATTGTGGTAAATCACTACTTAAGAAAAGACATCTATTTGAAAGGACAAATTGGGATAATTTAATAAAAGCTGGAGTGAGGAAGCCCAAAGACTTAATGATGCACTGTGGGTTTTGACCAGAGAAGCCCCTACTCTTCAACTCGTTCATTGAGAGTTGCTAGGCTCAGTTTCCAAGTCTTTAAGATAATGGCAGCATTCAAAAGGTTTCACAAGCTAAGGAAATGACCCACCTGTCCATCAGTATGGGATTGAGCACAAAGCTATGATGGATCCACCCAGTGGAACACTATGCAGGCATATAAAAGAATGACAGGTCACATGTGTGGATATAGAAGAATCAGCAGGATATATTAAATTTTAAAAATGCGGCTGAGTGTGGTGGCTCATGCTGGTAATCCCAGCACTTTGGGAGGCCAAGGTGGGTGGATCACGAGGTCAGGAATTCGAGACCAGCCTGGCCGACAGGGTGAAACCCTGTCTCTACTAAAAATTCAAAAATGAGCCAGGTGCAGTGGTGGGTGCCTGTGATTCCAGCTGCTCAGGAGGCTGAGGCAGGTGAATCGCTTGAACCTGGGAGGCGGAGTTTGCAGTGAGCCGAGATTGTGCCACTGCACCCTAGCCTGGGCAACAGAGCGAGACTCCATCTCAAAAAAAAAAAAAATGCTAGAAGAGTGTATGGTGTGCTGTTATGACAAAAGGAAAATACATATACACACATATAATTACATATACAGTATAGAATATCCTTGGAAAGAAACAGGAAACCTCTGGGGATGGGTTTAGGTAACTGGGGGACAGGGGAGGGAGGGAGAGTTGCCATGCTTTATACATTTGTATCTTTGAAATTTTGTACCACATGCAAGTATCAGCAATTCAAAAAGATTAGACAATTAAAACAATAATAGTAGGAAAGATTTGTCAACCTGGGTCTTGCCATGTCTCATGCACCCTCACTCCTATTTCCACATATCCCTACTGATCATAATGATGGTTGCCATGTGTCGAGTGTCCTCTCTGGAATGGTCACTGAACTGGCTTCATCCCACGAGGTCCTTACATCAACCTGGTGAGGCAGGTCCCCAACATTTCATGATGAAGTTTCTAACATAAAGGCAAAAGGGTTTTTCAGTGAATACCCATCTATTTACCACCCAGATTCTAACATTAATGTTTTTCAACACTTTCCTTAACCCAGACTGATTCATTTACCCATCCCTCTATCCAACTATCAGCCCATCTATTTTTTATGCAATTCAAGGAAAGTTACAGACATCTGTACATTTCTTTCTAACTACTTGAGCACGTCTCTCTTTAACTGAAATGCAATATCTGGTTAGGGTTCCTTTTGTAAAGTAAAATTCACCAATGGCAAAGAGCACAGACCTTAAGTGTACCATTTGCTGAGTTTTGACAAACACCTGTACTTGAACAACACACATCCATATAATGATACAGAATTAATTTCCATCTCCCTAGAAAATACCCTAATTCCCCTTCCCAATAAATCCCCGAACCCCCAGAGGCAACACTGTTCCTACTTTTTTTTTTTTTTTTTTTTTTTTTTACCACCACAAATTAGTTTGGTTATTGTAAAACTTCATGTAAGTGGAAGTGCACAAATGGACCCTTTGTATAAGGATTTCACTTAGCATAAAACTTAGAGTCATCCATGTGTTGTGTTTATCACTAGTTTGTTTTAAAGGGAATGATCAACAGTAAAAAAAAAAAACCCATTAAAACGTGGGCAAAGGATATGAATAGACATTTCTCCAAAGAGGACATACAAATGGCTAACAGGTATATGAAAAATACTGAACATCACTAATTAGAGAAACGCAGATCAAAGCCACAATAAGATATTGTCTTACCCCAGTTAGAAAGGCAATTGTTAATAAAACAAAAGAAAACAAACCCAACGACAACAAAAACAGATGCTGGTGAGGATACAGGGAAAAGCGAACTCTTATACGCTGTTGATTGGGATGTAAATTAGGACAGCTACTATGAAAAACAGTATAGAGATTTCTCAAAAAACTAAAAGTGGAACTATCATAGGATCCAGAAACCCCATTACTGGACATTTAGCCAAAGGACAGGAAATCAGCATATCAACAAGATACCTGTGCTCCCGTGTTTACTGCAGCACCATTTACAATAGTAAAGATATGAAATCAACCTACGTGTCTATCAGTGGACGAATGAAGAAAATGTGGTATATATACACAATGGAATATTATTCAGCCGTAAAAGAGAATGAAATCAGCCGGGCGTGGTGGCTCATGCCTGTAATCCCAGCACTTTGGGAGGCCAAGGTGGGCAGATCACTTGAGGTCAGGAGTTCAAAAGAAGCCTGGCCAACATGGTGAAACCCCGTCTCTACTAAAAATACAAAAAAATTAGCCTGGCGTGATGGTGGGTACCTGTAATCCCAGCTGCTTGGGAGGCTGAGGCAGGAGAATTGCTTGAACCTGGGAGGCGGAAGTTGCAGTGAGCCGAGATCATGCTACTGCACTCCAGCCTGGGTGATGGAATGAGACTCTCTGTCTCAAAAAAAAAAAAAAAAGAAAGAAAAAATGAAATCATGTCATTTGCAGCAACATGGAAGAACCTGGAGGTCATTATGTTAAGTGACATAAGCCAGGCACAGAAAGACAAATATTGCACGTTCTTGCTTATAAGTGGAACTAAAAAACTTGATCTAATGAAGGTATGACATTAGATGTCATACATATGTATGTATCTGACATTAGTATGACAGATACCAGAGGCTGGGAAAGGTGTGTGGGTAGAAGATATAGAGAGATTGGTTAATGGTACCAATACACAGTTAGACAGAAGGAATAATTTCTAATGTTTGATAGCAGGGTAGGGTGACTATGGTTAATAACAATGTATTGTGTATTTCAAAATAGCCAGAAGACAGGACTTGAAATATTCTCAGCATGTAGAAATGAGAAATAGTCGAGGTGATGGGCAATCCAGATACCCAGACTTGATCATTACACAGTCTATGCAAAATATCATATGTACCCCATAAATATGTACAACGATTTGTATCTGTAAAAATAAATAAATATAAGGAGGAGTTTTTTTTTATTGCTGGGTAGTGTCTATTGTATGGACACATCACGATTTATTTATGGATATGTCGGGGACATTTGGGTTGTTTCAAGTTTGGGGCTATCATGAATAAAGTTGCTATGAGTACTTTTTTTTCCTTAAACAGAGTCTTACTCTGTTACCCAGGGTGGAGTGCAATGGCGTAATCTCAGCTTACTGCAAACTCTGTCTCCGGGGTTCAAGGGATTCTCCTGCCTCAGCCTCCTGAGTAGCTGGGATTACAGGCATGTGCCACCATGCCGAGCTAACTTTTGTATTTTCTTAGAGATGAGGTTTCACCATGTTGACCAGGCTGGTCTCGATCTCCTGGTCTCAAGTGATCTGCCCGCCTCGGCCTCCCAAAGTGCTAGGATTACAGGAGTGAGCCACTGTGCCTAGCCTGCTATGAGTATTTTATACAAATCTTTTTGCAGACATGTATTTTTATTTATCTTGGGTAAATACCTAGGAGTGAAATTGTTGGGTCATAAGTTAAGTGTAGGATTGGTTTTTATTAAAAAATTGCCACAGAAATTTCCAAAGTGATCATACCATTTTACATTCCCACCAGCCTTAACAGGTGACAGAAGAATTAGAAACCAGTGTGTATCAAATGTACTCTTCACTAAATGGTGAGTTGTTCAGGTTGGTCCACATCCTTGCCAACATTTGGTGTTGTCAGTCTTTGATTGTAGTCATTCTAGTGGGTACATAACAGTCTCTCACTGCAGTTTTAATTTACATTTCCCCTGATAACTGACAATATTGAGTAGCTCCATTGTAAAGATCAGAAAATGGAGGCTCAGAGAGGTTCAGTAATTTACTCAAGGCTCCACAGACTGAAGAGCCAGTGTTCCAACACACTGCAGTGGTCTGAATGTTTGCATCCCCCTGAAATTCGTATGTTGAAACTTAACCACCAACATGATGGTATTAGGAAGTGAGCCCTTTGAGGGTGATTAGGTCATGGGGATGGAGCCCTCATGAATGGGATTAGTGCCCTTATAAAGGAGTCCCCAGGGAGGTCCTTGGCCTTTTTCACAGCTAGAAAGGGCCATCAATGAACAAGAAAGTGGGCCCTCACCAGATACCAAATCTGATAGCACCTTGATCTTGGACTCTTACCTCCAGAACTGTGAGAAATAAATTTCTGTTGTTTATAAGCCATCCAGTGTATAGCAGCCCAAACGATTAACACACCCACTTCTCTTGACTTTAAAACTGTAGCTTGAAACTATAAAGATGTGCTGTATTCGTCTTTATGTGAATTCCTCCAATCTCTCATCACAGGACACCTTTCCTGGACTCTCCTGAGGCTCTGAGCTGCCTGGCACCCAGAACATCAACCACCTAAAGAAACATGTAATTGAGAAAGAGGAAGGAACCACACAAGGGGCAGAAAACTTGCTTTTGAGACAGCCGCTAATTACTCTCTAGGGCATTTTTACAACAAATGTAAAAGTGGGTTTCATTGTTAAAATCCCAGTTACTGAAGACAAGTCTACCTGATGTTTCTGAGCCAGATCCCCCCAAGCTCGATGCACATGGCTTGAGGGTTGTTTTCCAGCCCTCCTTGGAGGCAGGGGGATGAGTCTCATGACCTCTTGAGCCCCTCTTGGCAGGGGAGGTGTGGTTTTTTTGTCAGACATTATTGGCTTTGCAGCTTGTGGGACTCAGAGCATCCTCCCCGGCTAAGTAACCCCTTGCTGTTGTTTTTATGTTGTTTCCAGTGGGTTCAGACTTGGCAGGGTCCAGATGGCCTTGGGGTTGATGGCTGGGCACAGACTTTGGAAAGCTTTATGTTTATGCTCAAGACTTTTTTTGCAAACAACTATAACTTTGCTGCCTAAATGTTCTTGTCCTTGACCGGGTTTTGTGAGCTCCCAGGTTCTGATTCAGGAAAATTAGTAATTGCAAAGCTACATGGGGATAATTCAGGCTGTCCCTGCTGCCCCTTCATTGGTCAGAGGTGGCCTGGGATCAACCACACCTTCTCCTATGGCTCCCTGTCCATCTTCCCTGGAGGAATCTCCTTCCTCCTTTCTTACCTCCATGGATCTGGCGGGGCTGCCCCTCTACCCTCAGCTCCAGGGACATGAGACCATCCCCAGGCAATCAGAACACTCCATATCTCTGCCTGTGATGATTAGTTAAAGAATGTGCACATGACTCAACTGGGCCAATGAGATTCCATGCTGGTAATTTTGCTGGTAAAGAAGTGGTTTCTTTCTCTTGGTTTGCAAAGCTGGAAGTGTGTCAGCCTGGAGCTGTTGGTGGCCATTCTTGCCACCAGGCAAAGAGAACCTTCAAGACTAACAGTGAAGAAGGCAGAGCCATGTGGTGGAGAGGAACAAATTCCAAATGATAGCAGCGGGGTTCCTTGGTCCAGCTGCACCTGAAGCCTGCCCTTTTCAATTTTGTGATCCAATTTCCCTATGTGCTTAAGCCAATCTGATGTGGGTTCTTGTCACTTGCAACTAAAAAATATTCTGACCTACCAATGTAGGTTTTGGGGGGTGGGGGTGGGGGAGTTAGGGGAAGGAAGGATAAGAAATTTCGAAAACCTAAGCGCTCTCTTTAAAATCTCAGGATACAGAGGAAGTCTAGGGGTCACTTTAGGCTCCTCAGGTTTCACCACTTGCCCACTCACAGAATGTCTCCACTTTATCCCTGACAAGGCAATCAGGCTCTGCTTGTATGCCTCCCATGGCAAGGAACTCAGTTTCTCTCCAGGTAGCCCATTTCATCAAGGGGCAGCTCTGCTGGCCACAAATTAAGGCAGAATGTCTGCCAATAAGGGAGTGGAGAGAATAAAAGGTAGCCTTGCCTCCTCTCTTTCCTTCCTTCAGTCTATTCTCTTCACGGCAGCCAGAATGGTCCAGTTATAATTTGTCGGAGAGTGTTGCTTCCTACTCAGAAACCTCCAATGGCTCCCATCTCATTGCACAGTGAAATTCAAAGTCCTCACCAGGGCATAAGAGGCCCTTCAGGATTTTACCACTTACCTCCCTGGCCTTGTCACCCACTTTCTCTGCTTTGTCACTCACTCCACCCCAGGAACACTGATCCCCTTGCTTTTTCTAGAACTTTGCAGCTGCCGTTTCCTGGCATGGACTGTCTTCTGCCAGATTGCCAATGGCTGGCTCTCTCACCTTCTTCAAACAGATTTCTCCCTCTCTCACGTCCTCCAAGTCTTTGCTCAAATGTTACCTTTGCTTCAAATGTTACCCTAACACTGCACTTAAAATTGTAGCTTCCCCACCTCAGCACTCACTACCCCTCCACTCTATATTATTTTTGTCCTTATCATCTATCCCCATGTGACCCATTGCTATAAATAGTTTACTAATGTTTCTCCTTGTCTCCCATTTACAAAGGTAGAAGATTTTCATCTGTTGCTCACAGCTGTATCCTATCTAGAACAGTACCTGTCACATAGTAGGTGCTCATTAAATATTAGTTGAATGAACCATTCAGTAATTCAACTTAAGAATGGGGCCTGGCAAACACTAGGTGCCCACACAATGCTGAAGGCATGAATGACTGACCCACCCAGTCCCTCAGGGGGTGATAGAGGAGAAGGGGGGTTGGTTTGTTTCTCTCTGGAGCCCCATGGCAGCCAGGCAGCCAGGTCCCTGCAGCCTGATATGACAGCTGGTGGCTGTCTGAGATGGGGGGAACTCTTAAGCAAAACAGACACGCTCAGTCTCTCCCAATGCCCACTAACTGCAGCTGGAGGTGGAGATGGAGAAATCAATATAAAGATTGGCTTTGGAGGAAAGGAAAAGAAGAAAAGGCCTCTCTACTTCATTGAGGAGGCAGTCGCAGAAAGGACAGGTGGGGGCTGTGTGATGGTGCCACACTGTGCACACCGACCTTCGTAGCCCTGCTTTGTGTTCTGCTCCCTGAGTTGCAGGTATGGATTCCCGCTCCCAGGCTTCGTTCATAGAGATGCTCAGCTCCTGAAGCCTTGAGAGTTCCTCCCAGACCATGTTTCCCCTGTTCAGAGTTTAGGCATTTATCATATGCTGGAAAGTGTCAAGTGACTTATTAGACCCACTAGTGTCTGGCTCCAGTGTGCAGGTGCTGGGGATACAGGGGTGAATAAGACAAGACAGACAAAAATCCCGGCCTTCATGGCCAGGGAGAGAGACACATAGTGAACAAGATAAATAAGTAAAATGTGTAGTGTGTGTGATGGCTGTAAACACCAAGGAGAAAAACAAATCTGGAAAAAGATAAGAGTCGTTGGGTGTGGAACTGCAATATTATATAGTGACATTTGGGGAAGGAGCAAGCCACGTGGTTATCTGGAGGAATGTGCCAGGCAGAGCAGCCAGTGCAAAGGCCCTGAGGTGGGAACATACTTGGAGAATTCGAAGACTAGCAAGGGAGCCAGCATTGTTGGAGTGAACAAGCAACGTCATTCATGTCAATGTCAGAGAGGTAATGGGGGTAGCGGAACTATTATAAGCATGGAGATTGAGATTGGTGTATTAATCTATTTTCACACTGCTGATAAAGACATACCAGATACTGGGTAATTTATAAAGAAAAAGAGGTTTAATAGACCCACAGTTCCAAGTGGCTGGGGAGGCCTCATGATCACGGCAGAAGGCGAAAGGAAAATGACAGCCAAATGAAAGGGGAAACCCTGTATAAAACGGTCAGATCTCATGAAACTTATTCACTACCACAAGAACAGTATGGGGGAAACCACCCCTGTGATTCAATTATCTCCCACTGGGCCCCACCCGTAACACATGGGAATTATAGGAGCTACAATTCAAGATGAGATTTGGGCGGGGACACAGCCAAGCCATATAAATTGGGAAGCCTTTGGAAGAACTTGAGTAGAGGAATTATATGGTGGCTTCCATGCTGTTGGGTGAAGAGACCAAGTATGCCAAGAACAGAAGCTGGGAGGCAAGTTAGGAGGTGGTCATGATGGTGGCTTTGACCAGGGTGGTAGCAGGGGATACTATGGATGCTCATTAATTCATCCAAAAACTCTTTCATTCAGAAATCACTTATTGGACAGCTACAGTTTGCCAGCACCATTCTGGGTATTGGGGGTGGTGACATGCAAAATTCACCCTGTTTAAATGGAGCTTACTATCTAGTGGGTGCAGGGCAAGAGCCAATTAATAGGGTGACCAACTGTCTTAGTTTTTCTGGGAGTATCCTGATTTTAGCACTGAAAGTCCCATGTCCCAGGAAGCCATTCAGTCCTGAGCAAACCAGAAGAGTTGACCACCCTAATTGTGGAGATGTGTGTTTTGGAGAGTGAAGGGCTCAATGAGAGAGAACCAAGCTCCAACACCACAGCTATCCACCCTTGATGATCTGGCTGACCACCTCCCATTGTTCACAGATGGAGAAAAGGCTCAGGGAGGAACGCGTGGGCCCAAGGTGATGTGGCAAATTAGTGGCAAGGCTGGGCATCAAACTCTGGCCTCACATTTTAGAGTTGGAAGAAATCAGAGCTTGGGAAAAGGAGACAGTATCACTAGCCACTAATGAAAGGCAAAGGAAGTTTCCAGTGAGAGACTGGGATGGAAGAGAGAGAGTCCACAAACAGACATGGTCTTGATGTTGACAGAGGAGACATTCGAAATCGTGGAGACCATATGGACTATTTACTGAATAGTGATTTTTTTGGGGGGGTAGAGATAGGGTCTCCCTATGCTGCTTAGGCTGATCTCAAACTCCTGGGCTCAAGCAATCCTCCCATCTCAGCCTCTCAAAGTGCTGGGATTACAGGTATGAACAACCAGTCCTGGCATGAATTGTTTATACATAGGAAACAAAATGTGAATCCCTACCTCACACTACACACACACACACACACACACCCCATACACACACAATTCCAGAAGGTTAAAGAACTTAAATGTGAAAAAGCAAAACTTTTTTGCAATTAGACAAATTAATTTCCTGATCTCAGGAGGTAGAGATAGGTTTTCTAAACTATTCATAATAAGCACAAACGAGAAAGGAAAAGTGATACATTAATAATTAAAACTTTTATGCAACAAAAACCACCATAGTTAAAGTGAAAAACAAGCTATAGACTGGAAAAGATATTTACAACGCAAATAAACAACTGTTTCTGAGTTAGTATTCAGTGTACAAACCAGTAAGGTAAAAAGCCAAACAACTCGATAGAGAACTAGACAGCAGATAGGAACAGGCAGTTCTGAGAAGAATCCCATACAGTCAATAACACATCAAAAAGAGACTCAATCACATTGGAAGGCAGATTCAAATAATGAGACACAATTTCTCCCCCATCAGATTGGCAAAAATGAAAATGTCATCAATATCCAGTGTTGGGGAGATGTGGTGCCAGGGAAATATTTATACTCCGCAGGTGGGAGTATGAATTGGTAGAACTACTTTGGAGAATAATTTATGAATATTCAGGAAGATTGAAGATGCATGCACACCTGTAACCCACCAATTGTTCCCCTAGTTTCTGAGAAATATCACACATAGAAAACATTCAAGGTTGTTGATTGCAGCATTGATTATTAAAGTGTAAAAACTAGAAACATCCTAAATATGCATCAGTAGAAGAATGGACTAATGAATTACATCATACACAGGCAATAGAATGATATACAGCAATTAGCAAATAAGCTACAGGAATCAGTTTTATCATGAATAAATCTTAAAAAGCATAATGCTGAAGAAAAAAGGAAGTTGCAGAAAAAATACCCTCAATATGGTATCACTTCACATAAAATTTAAAAGCACCCAAAACTTGGGCATACAGACAAATGTAATAAAATATTATAAACTGCCCATAATTTTAAACACCACATTGAGGTGTTCCCTTTCCTATAGGAAAGAAAGAGAGAGTAATGCTTTTAACATATCTGTAATGGTAAAAAGATAAGTGAATATGGCAAAATGTTAAGGTTTGACAAAACTGGGTAGAAGTGTGTAAGCATTTTGTTTTGTTTGCTCCGTGATTTTTCATTTGTTTAAAACATCTTGTAAAAAGAGGAATAATAGGCTAGGTGTGGTGGCTCAGGCCTGTAATCCCAACACTTTGGGAGGCCTAGGTAGGCAGATTACTTGAGGTCAGCAGTTCAAGACCAGCCTGGCCAACACGGTGAAACCCTGTCTTTACTAAAAATACCAAAAAAATGAACCGGGCATGGTGCTGCACACCCTGTAATCCCAGCTACTTGGGAGGCTGAGGCGGAGAATTGCTTGAACCTGGGAAGCAGAGGCTGCAGTGAGCCAAGATCATGACATTGTACTCTAGCCTGAGTGACAGAGCTGTCTCTCTCTCTCTCTATATATATATATGCTTATTGCTGGGAAACTCCAAGAGGTCCAACATTCTTACTGTGGCATTCACACATCCAAGAAACAATTATTGAGTGCCCACTGTGTGCATGCTCCACCTACTGTGTTAGGTGTGGAAGCACAGGAATGATTGTCATCATCTTATTTATAATTTGCTGAGTGCTTATATATATAGCAGTAGGGCCAAGGGTTGTACATGCATTTTCTTTTCTTTCTTTTTTTTTTTTTTGAGATGGAGTCTCACCCTGTCACCCAAGCTGGAGTGCAGTGGTGTGATCTCGGCTCACTGCAACCTCCGCCTCCCGGATTCAAGTGATTGTCCTTCCCCAGCCTCCCAAGTAGTTGGGATTACAGGCACGTGTCACCATGCCCGGCTAATTTTTGTGTTTTTAGTAGAGAGGGGTTTCAACATTTTGGTCAGGCTGGTCTCGAACTCCTGACCTCGTGATCCACCCGCCTTCGCCTCCCAAAGTGCTGGGATTACAGGCGTGAGCCACCACGCCCAGCCTATACATGCATTTTCTAACTTTCCTTTTACATCCCAATGATGTAGTACTATTATTAGCTTTTTGTCTTACAGATGAAGAAACAGAGGGCAAATAAGTGATGGCGGCAAGATTTCACCCTAGGTCAGTCTGACTGTGGCAGATAGTATTTTCAAAGATGGCTGCCATCCTTATAATGTGATCTTGACCTTCTCCCATGGAGTGGTAGGATCTATGCCCCCTCCCTTGGAACTTGGAGTTTTTGACTGCCTTGACTGATGGAGTATGCTAAGCCAGAAATGACATTATGTGACTTCAGAAGCTAGGCCCTAGGAAAGTGATGCACTTCTGCTTTGTTTTCTTGGGATGCTCTTGGAATCCAGCCACCATACTGTGAGGAAGCCCAATTTAGCCTATGCAGAGGAACTAATGAGAGGCCACATGGAGGTGCTTCAGTTGACAGCCCCAGGTGAGGTCCCAGCAGACAGCCTGACTCTGCCACCAGACATGTAAATGAGGGAGCCTTTGAGATGACTCCAGTTCCAGCCTCCATCCACCTGTGACTGCATGAAAGACCATGAGCAAAACCACCCAGCTGAGCCCATCAACTCTTGGAACCAAGAGAGATAATAATAAAATGACTGTGTTTTTAGGCACTAGGTTTTAGGATGATTTGTTATGCAGCAAGAGATAACCAGAGATTGTCTCCAAAAGCTGTTCTCCCAGCCACTATGCTCCACACGTCTCCTACCAAAGCAACCAGCCTGAATGGAGAGGTGGACAAGCAGCAGGCAATTCCATCACATGTGGATGGCTATGGAGTGAGCACAGGCAGCCTGTATTTCCAGCCCCACCTGGATCTGTACCAGGAAGATTCTGGAGAGCTCCAGAAGTCTTCGCAGAGGTGGCGACACCTTCTCAGTTTCAAAAAACAGGCACTCCTAGGGCATCTAAGACACAGGGAACAGCACATAAAAGGACTTAGGCTTCAGAAACCTTGGCATCTTTGCAGAGCAGCCTCAAGGCCCGGCCAGGGGCAAGGCAGCACCTGCTGGGGAGGGAGGTAGGAAGCAGGTGGTAAGGCCGCTGGTGGGGGCCTGGATATGAAGGGCCTAGACCATTCTTCTGGAGAGGTAGAAGGTGTTGCAGAAGGAGCGCTTGCTCTATACTCATGCTCGGGTTCAAATCCCAACTCAGGTGACCTTGCACAAGTCACTGTATCTCTTCAAGTGCTATGAATGAGCAACTAGAAACCAGTGCTAATACTGTAGTTACCATGTCTCTTCCTTTTCTGGGGCACAGGATGGGGGTTCCAGCTCTGGGTTTTCCTCACTGCCCATGGAATCTCCAGCAAGTCCCGCCCCCTCTCAACTCATTTCCTCCCTGGTCTCATGGGAGAATGATTCTGGTCTTCCTCCCCAACGGTGCATAGTGTGGCTCTGAGACATGAACGTTTGAGGGGGCTGCACACACCGTGAGACGGAGGCAGGCTGCAGAGGGGCCTGTGTCTTTATGTACAGATAAGTAAATAATGCCATAGGGGTGGGGGTGGGTGAGAGGCAGGGGGAGGATGTAAATACGGAGTTCAGTGCTGTGGGTCCAATAGATGGGGAGGGAGGGGGCTTGAAGCTGTGGAGAGGAAGGAAGACACCACTCTGACCCTGAGGTTAATCATGATTACTTCTCCATCAAATCCCACCAAATTAAAAGGAAGTATGTATAGGTGAGAGAGAGAGAGAAAAAAGGACAGAGAGAGATGATTGCCCAGGTGGCACATTCTTGGCTCACTACAGTCTCGACCTCCCAGGCTCAGGTGATCCTCTGAGCTCAGTTTCCCAAGTAGCTGGGACTACAGGCATGCACCACCATGCCCAGCAATTTTTTGTGTTTTTTTGAAGAGAGAGAGAGAGAGAGAGAGAGAGAGATTAAGAAAGAGAGTGCTTTGCAAGCTGTTGCTGGAGAACCATGAGAGTGATTTTCTGAAATGAAGATGAAACTGCTGAGAGAACAAGAAAGTACCGCAGGTTCTGACACTCAGCCGCCCTTCCAGCTTTCCCTCTCCCTACCCCTCCATCACTCTCCACAGGGCTCACTTGCCATCTTACCTTTCCCAGGGCTGAGCTTTGGCCCCCTGGGGCTGCTCCTCCCTGGGGAAGAATGCTGACCTCCCTGCACAGAGAACACATCCTCCTCCAGGGCCCAGCTCCTGTCCTGGGAGGACTTCTCGTATTCCCCACCTCCCTACATAGGTTCCTCTGCTACTATTACCTTGGCTAAGCTGGCTACAGGGGATGGGACATCTGTCCCCATCCCAAGACTGGGAGTTCCCAGAAGGTGGACCCAGCACAGCTGGATCCCAGAGCTCACTTCCAGACAGCCCATCTCTCCTATCCAGGGCAAGAGGACACTGTTGGGGAAGGGACTGGGCATGGGGGTATCGGGGTCACCCCCAGAGCAGTGAGCTTTCACCTGCCCTGGAGTTGATGTCTACCTTGCCCATCCCCACAGTGGCCCACTGCACAGATGGGGAGAGAGTGGCACCCCCCGACACTGTGCCAGGCCCGAGCCTCAGCACTTTACCACAACTCTCTTATTCCACATAGAGCACAGTGCTTGTCCAGGCTCACCTAGCTGGGAGGGGACAGAGGATGAATTTGAGCTCAGGTAACTTGGTTCCAAGCCTGAGCTCTTCAACCCTGTGGGTCCTGAAGCTCAGGCCGTTTTTCTGGCATACTGGTGGAAAGAGGTTTATTCATTTATTCAACAAATGGCCAGGGACACACAGGTGAACAAGACGGAGGTCGCCCTGTGCAGGTGGGGTTAGGGTGTGGTGGGGAAAAACACAGTGAACCAAACATGATGCTAAGGATTGAGGACTGAGGCCCTTGTGGTGCAGGAGACCTGAAGGAGTTGAACTGCAAGAGCTATCCTGTGGGGAGGAGGGGGACAGGGGTAGGAAAGTTCTCAGGGAAGCTCCTTAAAGGAAGGACTTGTCACAGCCTGGGAGGAATGTTCTAGCAGATTGGCAAGGGGTGGTGTCCAGGCAGGGGGAATAGCATGTATGGGTGCCAGGAGGCTGGCAGGGGCATGTGAGACATAGCAGGGAGGGAAAAGGTGGGGGGACCCAGGCCAGTATGTGCAGAGCCTTGGAAGTTTCTGGAAGGACTTCGAGCACTTAGGACTTGCTAAGCATTTCACATGATTCGAATCCTGACACCACCCAATGAGGAAGCTCATGTTTGATGCCCATTTTGCAGATGGTGTAACTGAGGCTCAGAGAGTTGCATTCACTTGCCTGAGGTCACACAGCAAGTTGACTCCTGATTCTTTGCTCTTTTTCTCTCTCTCTCTTTTTTTTGAGATAGGGTCTCACTCCGGTTGTCCAGGAGGCACGATCTTGGCTCACTGCAGCCTCCACCTCCCAGACTCAGGTGATCCTCTGAGCTCAGTCTCCTGAGTAGCTGGGACTACAGGCGCATGCCACTAGGCCTGGCTAATTTTTTGTTGTATTTTGTGTAGAGACGGGGTCTCACTATGTTGCCCAGGCTGGTCTCAAACTCCTGGGGTCAGGCGATCCTCTTGCCTCAGCCTCCCAAAATGCTGGGATTACAGGCATGAGCCACCGCATCCAGCCTGATTCTTTGCTCTTAACGCTCCCTGTGGCCTCTTCTTTGGCTCTTTCTGTGGGAGGTTAGAACCAGGACAGGAGAGACCCCAGTTCTCCCCTGCAGCCTCCTCAGCCTTGGCTCCAGCACCCTTAGAAGGAGGAAGAGGAGAGGCATGGACAGCCTGAGGAGAGGCAGGAGGCAAGAGAGAGGAGAGGAGTGAGGCTGAGGGTTTGGCTGCTGCTTCTGCCTTTTCCAGGTTGGAGTGGATTAAGGGCTTGCTAAGAAACAGTTTTCCAGGAAAACAAGTGGTCCTTGGAGGGTCAAAGTCCAGCGGCCTCTCCCCTCCCCAGCGGGACTGCACAGACACCGCAGTGAAGGGAAATGGCAGGCTTGTCGTGCAGGACAAAGATGCAGTCAGAGTTCGGGGGAGGAGGAACAGGAAGGAAAAGATGAGGAGTAGAGGGAGGAGTGGGAGAAGGGAGAGGAGGGGAAGGGCAAGCTTTTCAGTGGCAAATATTTGATTTCCAGAGTTGACCCATTTCCAGCAAGGACAGAATGATGAAGGGCGACATGCATAGGTCTCTGCAAGAACACAGGAGATCATACTCACGCCAAGCCATGCACCTCTCAGGGACCCTACACCCACCCTGCAGCCCAACCACACTGGGTTAGAAACCGCAGATGCAACCCACGACCTCATTGTACCGACTGAGAGCAGAGCCAGGGAAGAGGTGAGGCCCATAATGGTATGATGGCAATTCTAGCTACGGTTAATTGAGCGCTTACTCTTTGACAGAACTTGAGCTTGGCACTTTCTATTCAACAAATAATGCAGCTTCATTAACTGGCTTCTATTTATTTAGGTATGGCCCTATCCATTTATTTATATGCCTTTGTGTTTCTCATATAAATTCCTGAGGGAGGTGAAGCTGTCCCTTCATCTGCTGGGGAAGCTCATGCTGGCGTGCTCAGCGCCTGATGCATATTATCTCATTTAATCCCGACGACAATCCTACTGTAATCAGGATTTCTTTTTTTTTACTCTTAATTTTTTGAGACAGGGTCTTGCTCTGTAGCCTAGGCTGGAGTGCACTGGTATGACCATGGCTCACTGCAGCTTCAGACTCCTGGGCTCAAGCAATCCTCCTGCCCCAGCCTCTGGAGTAGCTGGGACCATAGGCATAAGCCACCACCCCCGGCCCCATATTCATAATTATATCTGGCACCGATTTCATTCTTGCTGCCTGCCCAGGATTGTGCTAAGTGCTTTCACAATGACTGACTTTGTTTAACCCTTACAATAATTCTATGATGTGTTAGAGAGCTTTGCCATTCCCCTTTTGCAAATGAGAAAACTGAGGCTCTAGGAGAACCGATTTGCCAAAGGCCACTCAGCCCACAAGTGGCAGAGCGAGGGCACCTGCCTGACTCTAACGCCCTAAGTAAGATCCTGAACGTCAAGTGCAGTCTTGTCCAGGGGTATGAGGACTGTGGAATAGGATCCCCCCGAGAACAAGGAGACATGGGCTGCAACTGCAGCGTGTAGATTTGGGTTAACTTCGAGAAGGACTTCCTGACAATCTCATGGGCCCAGAGGAGTTTCAGAGGTGTCCCTGAAAGCTGTGTGAGCTTGTTCTTTCCGGCTCTGCCAAAGGCAGGGAGGTGGCCCCATGGCCTCTGGAGGTTGCTTCCAGCCTGGGCTGGGCTTTGCAGTCTCCTATTTCTCCCTTTCTCCCCGATAGGTGCATTGGGGTCTGCCTGGCTTTCTCTCTGGGTGGGGGCTTTCCTCCCAGCCTTGGGCTCCAGGGGCCTCTCACCCCCCATTACCCTCCCCCAAGGCCACCCTTCTCTCTGCGCCCACCCAAGCCAGCAAGGTTGAGTTCCTTCCCTATGCCCCTCTCTCCTCCCTCTCTCAGGACACTGCCCACTCAGCTCCCCTTCTCAGAACATTCCTGATGTCCAGGGCGTGGCCTAGCTCAAAGAAGGTGTTCAAAAAAAACAAAACAAAACAAAAAAAACGCTGGAGTGCAGTGGTGCGATCTTGGCTCACTGCAACCTCTACCTCCCAGGATCAAATGATTCTCCTGCCTCAGCTTCCCGAGTAGCTGGAACTACAGGCATGTACCACCACGCCTGGCTAATTTTTATACTTTAAGTAGAGATGGGGTTTTGCCATGTTAGCCAGGCTGGTCTTGAATTCCTGACCTCAGGTGATCCGCCCAACGCAGCCTCCCAAAGTGCTGGGATTGCAGGCGTGAGCCACCACACCCAGCCAGCTGAATATTATTAATATGGGGCTGGGGGCAGTGGCTCATGCCTGTGGTCCCAGCTATTCCAGAAGCTGAGGCAGGAGGTTTGCTTCAGTGAGCTATGATTACACCAGTGCACTCCAGCACACTTAGTGGTCCCAGCTATTTGGGAAGCTGAGGCAGGAGGATCACTTGAGCTTCAGAAGTTCAAGGCTACAGTGAGCTGTGATTGCATCACTGTGCTCCAGCCTGGGTGACAGAGCAAGACCATAAAAAAAAAAAAAAAAAAAAAAAAAAAAAAATTCAGCAATGACTTGAGGTGAGGGTCACTATGTTAGGCTAATTTTTTAAATGTTTTCATAGAAATGGGTCTCCCTGTGTTGCCCAGTCTGATCTCAAACTCCTGGCCTGAAAGGATCTTCCTGCCTTGGGCTCCCAAAGCTTGGGATTACAGGCATAAGCCACTGCCCGTGGCCAGTTCGTTTGTTTTTTTAAATTAAGTTAAGGCCAGGCACAGTGGCTCATGCCTATAATCTCAGTGCTTTTAGAGGCTGAGGCATGAGGATCACTTGAGCCCAGGAGATGGAGTCTGCAGTGAGCTATGATTGCACTATTGCACTCCAGCCTGGGTGACAGAGTGAGACCCTGTCTCTAAGAAAAAAAAAAATGAGATCAGCCTTGGAAGGTCCTTTAGATATTCATTCATTCATTTATTCCTCCAATCACCATTGCCCGAGCATCTACTGTGGGTCAGCCAATGTTCTAGGTGCTGGGGACCCTGTGATGAACAAACCTGACAAACACTCTGCCCTTACGAAGCTCACCTTCTCATGGGTGAAAGGCTGAGAGCAAACAAACAATAAGTAGATACTATAGTATTTCAGAAGGTAGTAGGCAGGGGGTGGTTACAGCAGGACAGGGGTCAGGGAGTACCAGGGGAAGGTTGGGTGCATTTTTAGGTAAGGTGGCCAGGGTAGCCTCATAGAGAGAACATGTTTTTAGCAACGACTTGAAAAGGGTGAGGAAGTTTGCTATGGGGATATAACAGGGAAAGAAATGCAGGCAGAACAAACAGCCAGTGCAAAGGCCCTGTGGTGGGCAGCCAGGGGCTGGAGTGGAGGGAGGGAGGAGTGTGCAGCAGGGGTTGGGGTGGCCAGAGGGGCTGGCAGCAGATCATGTAGGCCTTGTCTGACATGGAGAAGACTTCGGCTGTTTCTCTGAGGGAGATGGGAGCCATGCGAGGATATTGAGCACAGTAGGCACTGATTTATTAGTCTAACAGGATTCCTCTGGGGGTTGTGGGGAGGTGGACTGTAGGGGGCCAGGGTAGTGACAGAGACCAGAGAGGAGCTACTGCAATAGTCCGACCAGGAGACGATGGTGGCTTGCACCACACAGTGGCGTGGTGGAGTGGATGGAATTGGATCTGTTCTGAATTTTTCACTCACTCATTCATTCATTCCATTATCCATCCAACCCATAATTTTTTTTTTTTTTTTGAGACAGGGTCTCACTCTGTCACCCAGGCTGGAGTGCAGTGGCACAATCTCGGCTCATTGCAACCTCTGCCTCCCCACCCTCCCTGCTCAGCCTCCCCGCTCAGCCTCCCGAGTAGCTGAGACTACAGGCATGCACCACCACACCTGGCTACTTTTTTTTTTATTTTTAGTAGAGATGGGGTTTTTCCATGTTGCCCAGGCAGGCCTGAAACAATCCACCCTCCTCAGCCTCCCAAAGTGCTGGGATGACAGGCATGAGCCATGGCACTTGGTCCAACCCATAAATATCTATTGGGACCCTCCTATGTGGCAGACAGGAGGGGTACTAAACAGTAAGCAAAAGAGACCTAGACCCTACCCAAATGGAGCTGAGGTTTAGTGGAGAGACAGATACTCATCCAATAAGCATGAAATCAACATATCGTTACACAGTGCAATAAGTGTCAGGAAGGGGAGGGCCAGGGGGCTACCAGAGGACTGTCACAGCCACAGGCCCCAGCCCAGGGACCTTCTGGCTCAAGCTCCTCATCACGCATGTGGAGAAACCGAGGCACACAGAGGGAGCATGACTGGCTCAAGGTCACACAGCAGGTCCTTGGCAGAGCTAGGAAAAGAACTCAGCTCTGTGCCTCCCAGCAGGTGGCTGTCAGCACCCCCATCACCGCTTCCAGAGCACAGGCCTCCCCCACCCCCACCGCAGCCACCTGTGGTTTATGGCCCCCAGAAGCCCCTCCGAAGTGTCTCGTCAGCGAGGCCCCGGGCCACGGGAGATGGGCTCGTCCCAGCTCGGGCCAGGCAGCCGCCAATCGATTGCGCGTGTGCCGCCCTGATACTCCATCTCATTAGGCCTTCGTTTTCATCTCCCGGCTTCCTGGCAGCCTTCAAATTATCCCATAAAATTTATTTACTATTTCATGAATACATAAGCAGCAGGCAGGCACAAGCTTTTTATATATTTACACTGTATATATTTCACGGGAGACTTATAGCTGTCTCTAAGGCAGAGGGGGGAGAGGGAGAGAGACCGAGCAGACGGAGCCGGCAGCTGGTGGCAGAGGGAGGAGACAGGAGGGAGGCGCGTGGAGGGCAGGCGGGGACGAGGGGCCCACGGTGCCCACAGTGGCACTGGGCCACACTAGGCTGACCTGACACTGCTGGGCAAGGGATGGGGGAAGGCTCCACTTTGGGACACGCATTTCAGGTCAGTGGAGGCAGGGCTCCTGGGCTCTGAGGTGTGGGGCTGAGGTTGATGCTGCAGGTCAGTGGTGCTGGGTGTGAGGCTCCAACCTTAGAACAGTCTAGTATGGAGGTACTGATGGGTCACAGGGGATCCTCATGCTGGTGGAGAGCTGGACCCTCATTCTGGACCCAGAGTAAGCCCTGACTCTTGCTCCAGACTGAACCCTGATCTCAGTTACAGACTGAGTCCTAATCTGAAGCACAGACTGAGCCCTGATCCTAGTCACAGACTGAACCCTGATCCCAGTCACAGACTGAGCCCTGATCCCAGTCATAGGCTGAGCCCTGACCCTTGTTATAGCCTGAGCCTTGAGCACAATCACAGAGTATCCCAGTTACAATGTGAGCCCTAATCTTAGTCCCAGCATGACTCTTGACCCTAATCCCAGACTAAGCCCCAACTCTGGTCAAAGATTGAGTCCTGACCCCACTCACATACTGAAGCCTGATCCTTGCTCCAGACTGAGCCCTAACCCTGGTACAGACTGAGCCCTGACCCTAATCCCAGACTAAAGCCCAATTCTGGTCATAGACTGAACCTTGATCCCAGCCCTAGGCTGATCCCTAACCCTATTCCCCGTACCCATGACTCCTCACCCCAGCCTGCCATCTCTCAAGGTTTCACTCATGTACACAAGCCACAAGCAGCCTCTCCTCCTCCCTGTGAATCTGCATGGGGACTGTGTGTGGTGACCACATGGTGATATTGCCCTCCCCACCCCCTCCACATGAGGCATGGCCGTGTGACTTGCTTTGGCCAGTGAAATGGGGGCAGCAGTGAAGCGTGGCACTGCAGGGTGAAGTCCAAACATGGCAACGTGTGCTTCCACCTCCCCATCCCCCATCCCATCACCTACCAGCTGTGTTACACCAGTGAGAGCTCCCATCAGCCTGGCACCTGGTGGGGAGGACGATGTGGGGTGTAGCCCTCACCAACCCACAGGGTGAGATGTCAGCCTTTGATGAGTTGTTTCTAGGGGCTGAGATTTGGGGGCTGCTTGTCATTGCAGCATAACCTGACTGATACACCCAGAAACCCCTTTTCCTCTGAAGTCAGCTGCTCAGGGTTCTGTCCATTCCTAATCTCCAAGGTTTTGCCCTACAGAAGGCAGAGGACAGGTGCAGAGAAATCACTCAACATGTCAGAAAACCTGTTGCACAAGACCAGGCACACTGTAGGTGCTCAATAAATGCTTGCTGAATGGGAAAACATGTATTTTTTTCTCCACACTTCTGTCTCAGTCCTTTAGAAAATCTGCTCATCCCAATACAGTGACATGCCAGTCCAGGAGCCTTGAAGGACAGTGGTTGTGCCCAGAAAGTTGTTCTGGAATAGAATCCTGTCTCCAATATCAGCCGTGTGGCCTTGGGAGAGTCTCTCTCCACTCTTGGTGCCTCTGAGTGCCCTATCTGTGGAATGGAGAGAGGAATCCAAGCCTCTGAGTGTCTCACATCCTGTCTTCTCCAGAGATCTGGCTGGTCAAACCCTTCAAATGTCAAGCCACTGGTACCATCTGCTGTCATTCTTGCATTTCTCCACTCAGCTGTTCTATCTTCATTGTCATCACTGTCTTGACCATCATCATCACTGCTAATATTCACTGAGCACTTACTATGTACCCGACCCAGAGCCTTTACTCATTTTAATCTTCTTAATGACTCTCGGACGTCAGTTGTTACTCTTTCATCTACCCATTAGTTCATTTATGAACTCACTGTTCACCTAATGATCTCTTTTATATTTCCCTCTCTCCTTGCTTCTTCCTTCCCTCCCTCTCTTCCTTCTTCCCTTCCACTCTCTCCTCCCTCCCTCCCCCCTCCCTCCCTACCTTCCTTCCTTTTCCCCTTCCTTTCTCTTTCCTCTCTCTCTTCCCTCCCTCCCTTCCTTCCTCCCTCTCTCTTCTCCCTTTCTCCCTCCCTCCTTTTTCCCTTCCTTCTTCCCTTTCTTTCTTCTCCCATCCCTCCCTCCCTCCTTCTGTCCCTCTCCCCTTCTCTCATTCATTCAAAAACAGTCTATTACAAGGTGAGGAACATGGGCTCTGGACTCTGACTGTCTGGGTTCAAATTCTGGTGCCATCTTTTACTAACTGTATGACACGGGGCAAATTAATTCCTCTCTCTGCCCTGGTTCCTGCATCTGTAAAATGGAAATAGTAATCAGTTTTTCCTCCAGGAATTAGTGCAAAGATGAATTGAGTTATGCTTCAAATAGTACGTGGCAGAGTCAGCAGTGAATAAATGCTGGTCATGATTATTCACGGAGCCACTGATAAACCCACATGTACCAAACCCTTCTCAGGGTTTCAGTGAGGGACAAGACACAGGAAAGTGAACAATGACGGTGAACATTGGAATGGTCACTATGTGCAAGGCGCTTTATGCCCATTGTTTCAATTGTCACAGAAGCCCCGTGGGATGGGCACTGTCGTTATAACCATTTTGGGAATGAGTGAACTGAGGCCCAGAAGGGCTAAGCAACTTGTCTGAGGACACGTGGTTCATAGGTGATGAAGCCAAGATTGGAATCTCTGTGGCCTGGCTGCTAAGCTTGTGTGCCTCACCATTAGGTGATGCAGCCACCATGCAATGCATGCATTCAAGGGCAGCAGTCTCCAAGAGGGTGTGCAGAGGCGTCTGCATCGGGGACTGAGCAATGAGCTCTTCCCCAGGCCAGGGGGGCAGTGGGGTCCTCTGAGCTGGCCCATCCAAGGGAATCTTCTGGAGTCTCTTCATAAACCACCAACACCCTGACCTCCACCAACTCCAGAAGGACTTGCTTTACCTGTAGGTCCTCTGGCCTCTCCCACTCTCCCAGGGATGCTGTGAATCCACATGCTACAGAGGCAGGGGCTGCCAGAACCCCACCTGCCCTCCCCTTCTCTCCTCCATGAAGAGAGGAGCTCCGTAACTGCACAGGGCTCGGTGTGAAGGGCTCCGAGGCAGGCACTCATCTCACATTGCAGCTTCTTTTGTCCGGACCATGTAGCATTTATTATTAATGGTAATAATAATTATAATTGCTTATTGATCTCCTCCAATGCACCCGGCACTCCACCCGGCACTGAATTCAGGTCACTGCCCAGCAGACACACAAATCTATGCCCCGTGCAATGCATCACACAGTGTTACTGCTCAATAGACATCCAATAATGTGTCCAGGTTCACATGTACGGTCCTGGCCTGCCATGTCCAGGTGCGCAGGCTTGTGAGGTTCATGTTTAACCAGAGAGCCTCCCCGTCAGCCACGTGGAATCAGTCTTTGACCCACGGGCATTTATTAATCGCTTTTTTTTTTTTAACATTTGCATTGGACCAAGAAAATGCTGTCCTGGAATATGAGAAATAAAAGGAAGATGCTGTCCTCTTCCTCAAAGACTGTCTAGGACAGCACTTCTCAACCTTTAACATGCACACACATGCCCTGGGGACCTCATTAAAATGCAGATTCTGATTCAACAGCTCTGGGACCGGGGACTCTGCATTCCTAACAAGCTCTAGGAGCTGCTGATGCTGCTGGGCTGCGAGGTTGCTGGCCGTGCCCTGAGCAGCAGGATCTAGTTGAGGACTGACAGTGTTCACCTGCAAATAAGTAAACATCCAGAGGGGGCAATGGGAGAAGGTAGGAAAGAACACACGTTTTAAAGCCCAAGGTTGGGCTATTTAGCTGTGTGACCTTAGGCAAGTGACATCACCTCTCTGGGCCTCAGTTTTCTTGTCTTTAGAAAACGTGGATGATGTTACCTACTGGATAGATTCATGATAGTGGTTTTAATGAGATAACAAATATGAAAGTGCCGTGCACATGGGAGGTACTGAATGCCTTTCTCCCTCCCTCCCTCCCTCCCTTCCTTCATTCCTCCCTCCCTCCCTCCCTTTCTCCCTGCTTTCTTTCTTTCCTTCCTTCCTTCCTTCCTTCCTTCCTTCCTTCCTTCCTTCCTTCCTTCCTTCCTTCTTTCCTTCCTTCCTTCCTTCCTTCTTTCCTTCCTTCTCTCCCTCCCTCCCTCCCTTCATTCCCTCCCTCCTCTCCCTCCTAGTTTTTGTTAGCACTTGTAACCTAAAGCCATCAAAATGATTCAAATTATTGCCACTTTTTAAAGGGAAGATGGTGAAGGTGAGTGTGGATGGAGAAGAAGCCTTCGAGGCTGGGAGGGCTGGGGGTTGGTTTTGAAGGACGGATCTGGCTTGGCTTAGCGGGGCTGGCCAGGCGCACACCATGAGAGAGTAACAGAGGCTGGGGATGCCCCACATCCCCTTGCTGAGCTCAGAGCTCACCTGCAGCTGGCGAGGACATTCCGTGAGCTGCCAGTTGCCCCCACGCCCCTCCATGTGCCCGCAGCCTCCTGCTTTTCTGGCCAAAGGTTTTCGCCAAGGTGCACAAGGCAGCCAGGAAATGCTGGGGATCTAATGTCTCCAAAAGCAATGGGAGTAGGTGGAGAAATGCCACAACTTCCATGTCCCTCAGTGGGAAAGTTCTGAGGCGGGATCTGCATGGCTCCTCTGAGGGTCCCCATGGACTGACACCCTGTAAGTAACCTGTGCCTTAACAAAAACTGCACTGTTGTCCCCTTTTCTGCCTCACTTTTCCACTTTCTCCCCTCCCAAATAAACAACCTGCACCCAAGTCCTTGTCTCAAGATCTGCTTTTGGGGGACCCCAAACTAAGGCAGATCATTTGTGGGCAGGAATTCATCTTTCCAGGAATTCAGGTGCAGAGAGCATCACTAGGTTTCTCTAGCCACAGCTTGCTTTCCTTGGTGCTTATTCACATGAAGCACTTTCTCTCTCTCTCTCTGTTTCTCTCTTCTCTCTCTACCCTGTGTACCTTCCATCTGTCGTGTCATTTTCTGTGGAGAGTTCCTACTCTGGCCACACTTCAACCTCAAAAGCATCAGGTGTATCACCTCAAAAGTATGAGGTGAGTTAAATCACCTCAAAAAATAGTGGGCAAGGCAGAGATGATTATCCCTCCCATTTCACAGATGAGGAAACCGAGGCCTGTAGAGGTTTTGCTTGTTTAGGTGTTCATTCAACCAGCCTATGTTGGATGTCTGCTATGTGCCAGGCACTGGGACAGGCAACACCTTGGACAGGGGCTCACCTAATGATTCTGAGACATCATCGAGCACCAGGGCCCTTCAGGGAGCTTGTTAAAATTCAGATTCCAGGCCGGGCACAGTGGCTCATGCCTGTGATCCCAGCATTTCGGGAGGCCGAGGCGGAAGGATTGCTTGAGCTCAGGAGTTTGAGACCAGCCTGGGCAACATGGTGAAACCTCATCTCTACAAGATATACAAAAATTTGCTGGGCATGGTGGCATGTGCCTGTAATCCCAGCTACTCAGGAGGCTTAAACATGAGAAGTGCTTGAACCCTGGAAGCGGAGGTTGTAGTGAGCCGAGGTCACACCGGTGCACTCCAGCCTGGGAGACAGAACAATATTCCTTCTCAAAAAAATGCAGGTTCCAGGGCCCCATCCCCAGAGATGGCAATTCAGTGGGTATGGTTCAGGAGAAGACCAGAAATCTGCAGAGTAAACCCCCGAGCTCCACCAAACACTGCAGGCGATTCTGGGACAATGGGTCCTCCCTGGAAACACTCTGAGAAACACCAATTTAGAGGAGGTAGATTTGGGCCAGGACAGGAGGATGCACAGGACCCAAGGATGCAGCGGAGCCCCACGCCAGGGTGGGAGGCAGGAACTCTCCAGCCAGTGGTTTCCCAGTGCTGGGCCCTGCCCTTCCAGCCATCTGGTCTTCCTCTGCCAAGATCTCAAGCCTGTGGATCCTATCCACAGAGCTAGACCAGCTGAGCACTCACAAATCCCCAAGAGGAGGTTTGTCAGGTGACTTGGGCCAGACAGGGACCAGAGTCAAAAAGTTTGAATTTTGTAATGTCCTTTTCAGTGGATAAAGCACTCTACAATGTATAAAGTGCTCACCCACATCGTGAAGCCCTTCCCAGTGAGTAAAGGTTTCCAGAGTGCTTCTGCCTCCCTTGCCTTTCATCCTCACAGCCGCTCCTTGAGGGGGACTTCTCATCACCATTTTGCAGTTGGGGAGACTGAGTCTGAAGTAGCCAACCCAAGGGCCCCAGCAAGTGAGTTGAGACTGGAACCCACGGGCTCTGAATCTGAATTCTGAGCTCTTTCTGATCGGGAGGCCATGGAGGACAAGACGTGGCCTGAAGGTGTTTCTAACCTCAGATGACCAATGCTGCAACCCATTGATGGGGAAAATGCCCAGCCCAGGGGCATCTTGCCATGCCTTCCCCTTTCCTAGCATCCTCTGGCTCCTGGCACTTGTAGCAACAAGTCCTCGTCACTAGTTGAGGTCAGCTGCCTGCACATCCTTCTTGCTAACCCTGCCCTCCACTTTTCAAAAGGCTCCCATTAGAAGACCAACCCCAGCCCTTTATATCTCATCTTCACACCCCTGCAATATGGGCAGCTTTATTCCTGTTTCACAGAAGAAGAAATAGAGGGTCTGGAAGGTCACGTTGCTTGCCTGAACTCACATCCACTGAACCAGTGTGGCAGACCTGAATCCAGGTCTAAGTCCTATGTATGTGCTTCCCACGGCTGGGCTGCATTCTCTACCCTGTCTTCGAAGCCTGGATCCCGACCACAGTCCTCAGGACCATCCTCAGGTGGGCAGAGACACTGGTCGGTCCATCTATCCACACCTGTCCCCAGGGCGGTGGGAAGGGGGCTGCATCTCATCATTCAGACTGCCCCCTGGTGGAGCCCTCATCGCTGAGGGTTTTGGGATGTTGTTATTGCTGAATACTGTGACAATTAATTGCAGAGACAGATTAATTGCAGATGATTCTAGGACAAGGGGTCCTTCCTGGAAAGACTCTGAGAAACAGCAGTTTAGAAGGAGAGGCAGATTTGGGCCAGGACAGGAGGAGGCACCAGGCCCACGGATGCCGCAGAGAGAGAGACAGAATTAATTGCAGAGACAGAAACAGAGATAAACAGATGGAGACAGAGACAGATAGAGAAGAGGATGGGCTGAGAGGGCCCTTTGCTGGATTCCTCTGTTGGCTGCGTAGAAAACTAAGAACTTCAGATTTTTTTTTTAGGCCAGGCGTGGTGACTCATGCCTATAATCCCAGCACTTTGGGAGGCCAGGGCAGGCGCATAACTTGAGGTCAGGAGTTCGAGACCAACCTGGCCAACATGGTGAAACCGCATCTCTACTAAAAATACAAAAATTAGCTGGGCATGGTGGCTCACACCCGTAATCCCAACTACTCAGGAGACTGAGGCAGGAGAATCACTTGAACCCGGGAGGCGGAGGTTGCAGCAAGCCGAGATCGTGCCACTGCACTCCAGCCTGGGTGAGAGATCAAGACTCCGTCTCAAAAACAAAAACAAAAACAAAAACAAAAAACAAAAAACAAAACAAAACAAAAAACAAACAAAAAACAGACTCTCTCTAACCTGGTGAGTGAGTTTTCGTTCAAGAAATGACCAAAGATAAATCTACAAAGATTGGGTTGGGACCCACAAGATGTGGCAAAGCCACCGGTGGCTCAGAGCCTCTGAGACTGAAACAAACCAGTCCTGGGGGTCAGAAGAGGCTGCCACATACAGACAGGCAGGTTGGTCCCTGCAACAAAGGTGCTAGGCCAAGGAGATGCCTAGTGAGGGGGAGCGGTCTGTTTACCAAGCCATTGCCCCAGGCCCAGGGTTGTGCCCACCTGGAAGACGGGAAGCCTTTCTCTAATTTGTACTAAGATGCCCTAGGGGCGAATGACAGTGCTGGTTCAGAGGGAGTGGGAACCTGGTGACCGTCAGTCTGGAACTATCCCCAAGCTAGCAAAAGTCCGGAAGGAAAATGTTCAGTTTCAGCCTCATTGAATTTTAGGGGAACCCCAACCTCCCACAGGAGAGAAACACAGAGCAGAAAAGAAGGAGATGACTTTCATTTGCTTTGATTTTCAAAATACCTTATTTGCTTGAAGATCAGAGATAAGCCATTGTTGCCAGGTAAATGCTACTTTAATTTTTTTTCCTCTTTCAGGAGACTTGCCTTGTTTCAGTTTTGATGGGAATGATATTTTAAAGTGATTTTCATTGGAAACTTTCCTTTGGAGATTCAAAGTCTAGAATGGGAAAGCAAACCCTTCCCAAACCCCCAGACTATCTAAATTCCATCCATCCATGCATCTATTCATCCACCCATCCATTCATTCATTCATCCATCCTTATTCATCCATCAGTTTTCCATCCATCCATCCATCCATCCATCCATCCATCCATCCATCCATCCATCCAGTTTTCATCCATCCGTTCGCCCTTATCTATCAATTTTCTTTTTTTTCTTTCTTTTTCTTTTTTTTCCCTTGAGATGGAGTCTCACTGTCACCCATGCTGGAGTGCAGTGGCACGATCTCGGCTCACTGCAACCTCTGCCTCTGAGGTTCAAGCAATTCTCCTGCCTCAGCCTCCTGAGTAGCTGGGATTACAGGTGCACACCACCACACTCAGCTAATTTTTGTATTTTTAGTAAAGATGGGGTTTTGCCAGGTTGGCCAGACTGGTTTCGAACTCCTGATCTCAGGTGATCCTCCCACCTCAGCCTCCCAAAGTGCTGGGATTACTGGCATGAGCCACTGCACCCAGCCTATCAATTTTCCATACATTCATTTATCCATTGATTTCTATTTATCTACCCATCCCTCCATCCATCCATTTATCCAGCCAGCCAGCCAGCCAACAAATGCCTTTATTCATTCATTGACGTACATATCTATTGAGCACTCACTGTGTGCCAGGCCCTTTCTAGGCATTGGGGATCTAGTGGTAAACTATGCAGATGGAATCCCTGTTCCTGCCACCTTTTTTTTTTAATTTTTGAGATGGAATTTCACTCTTGTATCTGAGGCTGGAGTGCAGTGGCATGACCTCAGCTCACTACAACCTCCACCTCCCAGGTTCAAGTGATTCTCCTGCCTCAGCCTCCCGAGTAGCTGGGATTACAGGTGCCCGCCACCATGCCTGGCTAATTCTTTTGTATTTTTAGTAGAAACGGGGTTTCACTATGTTGGCCAGGCTGGTCTCAAACTCCTGACCTCAGGTGATCCACCTACCTCAGCCTCCCAAAGTGCTGGGATTACAGGAGTGAGCCACTGCACCCAGCCTGAATCCCTGCCCTTCTGGGGCTGACATTCCAGCTAGGGAAGACAGACAAAAGACAAGTCAAATAAGCAACATCATGTCGGTCAATGCCAAGTGCCATACCAAGAGTTAAGACACGGTGATGCGCTAGACAAAGACAAAGACCACACTGAGACCACATGGTCAGAAAAGGCCTCTCTGAGGGAGTGACACATAAATGAGATCTGCCTGGCAAGCAGGAAGCTCTTCCATGCAGATGATCGCCCAATATTTGCTAATTACAATATGGCGCACCAACATCATCAACATGAAAGCTCTGCAAAGCATCTTATAAAACCTGGAAATATTCACAGCCAGTCTCATACTGGTTGGCAAGGCCAGTCTCTCAAGGTGATTGAGAATACACAGCTGGTCCTTGGTAACTATCTTCAGCTGACATCAAAAAACACGTATTGATTATCACTGATGACAATGATGTCCTCCACTTGAGGGGTGGAGTAAAGTGTAGTGTGGTGGGAAGATCAGAGGGATAAATTCCCTCGTCCCTTCCTCTGCTGCGGCCACTCCTAATCTCTCCCTTTGAAGCTTCTGACAGCATGGCCCATGGAGATCTGGCTCTATCATTTCCAAGCTGTGTGACCTTGGACAAGTAACTTTGCCTCTCTGAGCCTCAATTTCCTCATTTGAAACGAAAACCTCCCCATGTTCTTGATTCCAAAACATGCATTTCCCCCCATATTTTAGTGATGCCAAAATCAAAATAGATTTTTTAATCCAGTGCCTCTCAGACTTCAGAGGGCACAAAAATGCCATGGGGGTGTTGTTAAAAATGCAGATTCTGATTCGGGAGGTCTGAGGTGGAGGCCAAGATTCTGCACTTCTCCCAAGTTCTCAGGTGACGTGGATGCTGCTTGTTCATGGATCACCCTTCAAGTAGCCAGAAAGCAGTGGACTTATACATTTAATGTGGTTGTTATTAAATCTAGGGGCAAAGCTACAGTTGATGGAATTTTCGATTTCAGGAAATGCATTAACCCTGTGTTTCATTTTATTCCCCCAGTAACCCCATAAAAATGTTTGTAAAGCACCCAGCACACAGCTCAGTACGTCGAAAACATTAATAGATGTTAGCTCACTCCTTTGAAAACCTCAGGAGCTGGTGCGGGATGTGAAGGCAGACGCTGGACTTTGAGGTCCATCTATAATTGGATGCTATCCCCATGAGGCCGAATGCAGGAGGGGGCGGGACGCCGGCAGGCTCAGCAGAGGAAAAATGTTAATTCCTCTCTCCATCCCCACATCCTCCAGCTCAGGGACGTGTTTGATCAGGCCTGCATCAAACGACACATTTGCAACAAGACAAAACCGAACGCGGGGGACTTGAGCCTGTTTGAATTGGTCCCACTCACCCCCTAGACACCCCCCACCCTGACCTCCTTCAGACAGACACGTGCAAAAGCTTGTTTCAAGCCACAAAAACTGACAAGCACCTGGACAATTCTGCTTGCTATGAGAGACTCCAAGGGGAGGGGCGGGCAGGAGAAGCAGGAAGGGGAAGCTGGGTTTTATTTAGGGACTGGGAACTTGGGAGCAGAGAAACAAAGAGAGGAAGAGGGTTAGCTAGAAAGGAAGTTGAGGAAGCAGGGTACTATTTATAACCCTCCAACCACTCCTAACAGGAATGATGCCATCTTGTAAACAGCATATTCAAGTTTGCACCTTCCAGTCCATTCTCTCACCTGATACGGGCAACAGCCCTAGGAAGAGGCAGTAAAGGGCTTTATTACCTTTTATTTTTCAGCTGAGGAAACTGAGACTTGGAGACTTATGTGCAATTACCCTCAAGCGAGTGGTGAACTGGATTCAGTTGATGCAGATGTCTGGGCTGGGACACTGAGATGCTGCGTTGCTCATGAGCTCCCAGGTGATGAGAATGGGCATGGTCCATGGACTACACGTGGAGCTGCAGAGATGTATCGACTTGTTCATTGCAGAGACACAGACCAGGAAATTGATCTGCTGCCACCCCAGAACTGTGTCATTTATTTATTCTGCCCATATGTATTGGGTGTTTCTCCTGTCCCAGGCATTGTATTGAGATACAATAGAAGACTAGAAGGCGAGACAGGTCTTCTCCCTGACCTGGTGGACTTTAGGCCTAAAGCAAATAAATTAGACTCTTACAAAATGTAATAAGAGGGGTTTTGCTTACAGCACACAGAAGTGCACTGTATTGTGGGGATGGATGTGATGTGTAGAACAGCCGTGGCGAAGAGACACGGGTGGGTGTAGCAGAGGCAGGATATCTGCAGACAGGCTTGAGTGCCAGACTCTCACTTCTCTTGAGGGTCTCTCAGAGTGGTATGCCTTAGTATGCCCATACAAGTGGTGAGAAAATTGCCCCCCAACCACAGTATGGACGCTGAAGCCCAGCCCTCAGTTTACTGTGAGAGTTAGCTCTTTGGATTTTTTGAATTGCAAAGGATGTCATTGACCCCAGTGTTACCCTATCGTCACTGGGTCCTCAGAATTTTCTGGGCATATGGTTACCAGAGTTGGCAAATAAAAACACAGGATGGCCAGTTAAATTAGAAATTCAGATAGACAATGAATAATTAGGAGCATATAAGTATATCCCATGCAAAATTTGGAATATACTTACACTAAAAAATTTAGCAACCCTAACTGGGAAGCTTTTAAAAATACCAGTGCCCTGGCCACAAGCCCAGATATTCAGGGTCAACAGGTATTAGCATTGTTTTGAAACTCCCAGGTGATTTTAATCGGTGGCTAAGAGATGAGATCCACTGATTTGAAAGTGGCAAATCTAAGCTGGTGAAAAGAGCCAGTTCCACATGGCAGTGATCACCTGGCCTTATTGCTATGACCCCAGAAGAGGCTGGGAATCTCCTACATTCAATTTTAAAAGCGGTCTTGGGGTTAAACATACAACAGATGATTTTCAGCCCCTTGCCAGTGCTTAATAAGAACTATTTTGATGGGTCAGGCATGGTGGCTCACTCCTGTAATCCCAGCACTTTGAGAGGCTGTGGCAGTCAGATCACTTGAGCTCATGAGTTTAATACCATCCTGGGCAACATAGTGAAACCCCATCTCTACAAAAAACACAACAACAAAAAATTAGCCAGGCATGGTGGTGTATGCCTGTAGTCCCAGCTACTTGGGAGGCTGAAGTGGGAGGTTGGCTTAAGCCCAGGAGGCGGAGGTTGCAGTTAGCTGAGAGCATGCCACTGCGCACTAGCCTGGGCCATAGAGACAGACCTTGCCTAAAAAAGGAAAAAAAAGAGAACTATTCTGATGGACTAGCAGCTGTGAATGAAGGCAGCAGCAATGAGTGAAATAGTAACCAACTCCTTAGTCTAATATTTAATATTATTATCGCTTTTATTGAGCCCTTATTCTGTGCCAGGTACTGTGTTAAGCATTTTCACAGCATGCTGTTAGTTTGTTAACTAACCCTCACAGCAATGCTATAAGATAGGCACTATTATAATGCCCATTTCAGAAATGGATAATTTGAGGCCCAGAGAGGTTAAGTATTTTTCCAAAGGTCACACAGCCCTTTGATGAACTCTGACTCACTGGCCAGACTGATGTACCGGCTTGGTGGAAATCTAAAGGTAGAGGGGTTGGTAGAGTGGGGGGTGTACCCTCTGCCCTTATCAGCCCTCCGCTGGGCCAGCTCTGTAGAGGATGACAGCTCCTCCGAAACTGTAGACTTTCCTGGGAGGAACAGTTAGAAGCTGACATCACCTGGATATATAGTTCCAGACTTAGTAGATCCAGAAGACCTGTTGCAAAACCTTTTTCCTCAAAAACTCTAGAAGAGAACCCTGGAAGAGAAGGAAGCAAACTTCTTGGCTACTGAGAAGGACAGTGTGTGTGCTGGTTCCAAGGACAGGAAGGAGAGCTGGCTCTTGAGTCCCTAGTAGCAGAGAAGGGGAGGTTTTTCAGGACCCCATGCACTGAGCATCTCTTCTGTATTCCCCGGTCTTCCCTCTCCCCCAACCTCTTTCTGTCTCTCTCTCTGTCTCTCTCTCTCTCTCTCTCTCTCTCCAGGCTTCTCCATACCAGTTACAACTACTTAGATCTACACATACGGTTTAATGTGGTCACCTTGCACCTGCTGAGTTTACATAGCCTCAGTCAGCAACAGATAATTTAATGTGGTGATCAGAACATGGACAAGGGAAGGTGTATTCATTTGGAAGTCTGGAAGGTGTACTAGTTTCTTGTTGCTGCTGCCATTCGGGCACTTGACTTAGCTTTCTGAGTCATCTTCCTTTTTTTTTTTTTTTTTTTAGTAAAGATGGGATCTTGCCATGTTGCCCAGGCTGGTCTAACTCCTGGACTCAGCCAATCCTCCTGCCTTGGCCTCCCAAAGTGTTCGGATTATAGGCATGAGCCACTGTACCCAGCCATCTTTCTTTTCTTTTCTTTACTTTATTTAAAAAAATGATAGCATGTTTTCAGCTGAGTACTACCATCAGCCTATTTCCTGCCTGTAGAATTTTGAGAGACTGATAGCCTTTTTCAGTTTGTCATCTCTCTGTCCCTCTTAGTCCAAGGTGACAGTGTTTCTGCTGGTATAGCAGTCTCAGAAACCTTGTGGATTTCCCATGCATGTCACAGAGATTCACTTCATTAGACAAGAGGCTCCTCCACAAATCTTTCCTGGATCGTCTCATCTCTATTCCTGTCTTCTGCTGAGATGGCTGAGGGAATCATCAATAAGTCACATGTTTAATCCCTCCAAAAGCCCTGTATGTGACTCAATACTGTGATCTTTGGGTCTTTCTCAGGCACTAGTAAGGTGCTTTCCAGCCATACCCTTGGTTTCCTCTCCAGAGCACGCTTTGCTGACAGTGAATCTACTAATGTTAGCATCATTTGCAACCCAAATAGTCTGATAATATCTCAAATCTTCAAGTCCTGGTTCCTTTTTAATAGTTCTCTGAATTTTTCTTTCCTCTCACACTTTACTTCAAGCAGCAAAAAGAAGCCAGGCTACACTTTCAACAACTTTGCTTGGACATCTTCTCAGCTAAAATATGGCAATTCATCATTTGCAAGTCCTGGCTTCCACATAATTGCAGGACAGAATTCAGCTAGGCTTTCTTACACTATATAACAAGTATCCCCTTTCCTCTACTTTCCAAAAATGTTTTTATTTCCTTCTGAGCCTTCATTGGCAGAATCGTTAGTATTCATATTTCTATCATCAGACAGTTTTTGATGATTTAGATACTCTCTTAAGATGATACGGACTTTCTCCATCATGGTCCACTGTTCCTTCTGAGCCCTCACCAGCAACAGCTTTAACATCCTCTTTTCTTTTCTTTTGAAACAGAGTCTCACTCTGTCACCCACCCAAGAGTGCAGTGGCACAATCTTGGCTCATTGCAACCTCCGCCTCCCAGGCTTAAGTGATCCTCCCACTTCAGTTTCCCAAGTAGCTGGGACCACAGGTATGTCCCATCACACCTGGCTAATTTTTGTAGTTTTTGTAGAGATGGGGTTTTGCCATGTTGCCCCGGCTTGTTTCCAACTCCTGGGCTCAAGTGATCCATTCACTTCAGCAGCCCAAAGTGCTGAACAACCACATTCGTATCAACAGTCTGTTTAAGGCAGTCTAGGCCTTTTCTATCATGTGCCTCAAAATTCTTACAGATTCTACCTATCACCCAATTCCAAAGTCACTTGCACATGTGTAGGTACTTGTTACAGTAGCACTCCACTCTTGGTACTAAACTTTGTAATAGTTTTCTATTGTTGCTGTGAAACATTACCATGTACTAAGTGGCCAAAGACAACACAAATTTTATCTCTTACAGCTCTGGAGGTCAGAAATCTAAAATCAGCCTTGTAGGATTAAAAGCAAGATGTTGACAGGACTGACTGCTTCTGGAGGCTCCAAGGAAGAATCCATTCCTTGCTCTTTCCAGGTTCTAGAGGCTGCTTTGGCATTCATTGGCTCATACCTGCATCATTGCATTTTTTCCTTCTGTCTTCACATTGCCTTCTTCCCTAAGGTGGACTCCTCCTGCATCCCTTTTATAAGGTTACTTATGGTTACATTAGGACCAGATAATCCAGATAACCTCCCCATCTCAAGGCCCTTAATCTAATCACATTTGCAAGTCCTTTTTGCCATATAAGGAAACACTCACAGGTTCCACATGGATCTCTTTTGCAGACCATTATGCTGCTTACCACGAAAAAATATACATCAGGTTATGAACTGGTTATTAGGGCTAGATCTGGGGTGGGGGAGGGTAAGGAAGTGGAAGGTACGCAAAAAGAAGAGGACAAAGTGAGGAGAGAGGGTATGAGGGAGGAATAAAGAAAAAAAAACCTCTATTATAAGAAAAAAAATTGACCATATTTAAGCCAGCACATGTGACATGAGCCCATTCATTTAAAATTCCATTTATATAAAATTAGATATATGTGTGTGAGTTAATACACAAAGAAATGAATGGAAGAATGGTCACCAAATATAAATGGCCAACAGGATGATGGGCTTTCAGGTAATTTTTATTGCCTTCCATTTTTATGTAAAAGTTTGAATATTTTTTACTATCAGCATGTATTATTTACATAATTTAAAAATAATAAAACTATTTTATGTGATAGTTTTAAAAAATTAAAAAGAAAAAAGATTAGATTCCCAATTCCAAACTTCAGGTGAGAGAGGATCTGATTAGCCCATCTTGGATCAGGTGATCACCCTTGATCCAATCAGCCTGGGAGGCAGGGTCACATGACACCAACATGGCTCCCAAGGGCTTTCTCCATTAGGGGATGAGGGAATGTGAGGTGAAGAAGGGTGTTGACCTGGCACACGCCTCAGAAATATTGATTACTCCATGTTAGGAATTTTGTTAAAGAAGAACTGTATGTGAGCCATGATCAAAGTGTTATAACCTTGAATTTGCTATTTTAATTTCTGACCCAATCTGAGTCAAGAGCAACCATCTTGATGGAAAGCTCAGCTGTAATTCTCAGCCTTTTCTGGGCATGGATAGGATTTCAGGCATTCTTCCTTGGTGAAAGGCTATAGCTAAGATGACCAATGGTTTCTGCTGAGACAGTGATGGGGCTGGCCCCTGAGCCAGGTTCCCAGGGAGGGATGATTTGTAGACCAGAGTTCCAGCCCTGACTGGGCTTCCCATGGCTTCCCAGACTCCCTCCCGTAGCAGATCAGTGAGGTGAAGTTCCAGAAGACCTTTGTTTCCAGCCCTGCTTCATGTATTACCAACTGTGTGACCTTGATCAACTCATTTAACCTCTCTCGGCCTCAGTTTCCTCATTTGTAGAGTAGGGATAATAATGCCTACTTCTTGGAGGTGCCCAGGGGATTCCTGGAGATGGTATACATGAAGAATTTAGTACAGAGAAAATGCCTGATAATTTTTTATCTTCACGATTATCATGATCATCATCATCACTATTAACAACCACAATGTGCTTGGATTCCAGAAAAGTCACACATGAGCATCCTGGGTCCAGATGCAAACAAGGCTCTCAGAAAGAGATACCAGGAGCCAGGAGCAATATCTGCCCCACTGGCTGTGTGAGGATTGAGGAATGAATGCTCATAAGTGTGAAGAGCTCAGAACAGTGTCCGGAACAAAGCACACACCCAATAAATGCTAGCTGTAGTGAATACCTATAAAGAGAGAGGAGAGGTGGGGAAGGAGGGAGGAGGAGGGGAGAATAAGAAAGTCACATCCACACCCAGAGAAAAAACAGAGGAAGAGAGAGAGGGAGGAAAGGAGAGGCAGAAAGAGATGGAGAGAGAGAAGGGGAAGAGAAAAGGGGAAGAGAAGGAGGAATGAAGGGAAGAGAAGGAAAGTGACATGAGAGAAAAAGGAAAACCAAACATAGACGAGGAGACAGAGGCAGAGACATGGAAAGATAGAACGTGAAAGAGACAGTATGTATCTAGGGGTCTCTTGTCCTCTCCCCAGATAGCCACCCAAGCTGTTCCCACTGCCACCCTTTTATCCACCTTCCCCAACCTGGCGTGAAAATCCACACCTTCCACCCATCCATGCCAGGTTGCAGAGGGCTGTCCAGCTTGTTCCCTACCCACAGGCTTACTGATGGGGCTGTGGTGGGGGCTGGCTGTCTCTGCAGTCATCCGTCTTGGACTCATCTAGATCCTATCGGTCGTAAGTACCACCGACCACACTGACCTATCTGCTGCCCCGCTGGCCTCCACCCCGGCTTCCCTATTGGTCCATCAGAGCAATAAATGTCCTGCTGTCACTTTCTATTTGCCCACCACCCCTCCTTCTTGGATCCAGGAGAGGCAGGGCCACAAAAGGAGATTTATACAGTAAGATCCTATCCCTATGCAACTGTCATCCTCCACCCATCTGCAGAGGGGGCATCTAGGGGCAGGGGGCTCTGTGGGAGCACCTGCAAGGGGCCCCACCACGGTCCTCACCCCTGGGCAGCAGCAGCGGCGCTGATGGACGAGGAGGCCAGCTTCCCTCGCACTGTCTGCCTGCACTCCGCTCAATACTTCTTGGAGTGGCTCTATTTGTACTGGGTGATATATAGGTCTATCCGGGCACCACTGGAGTGGATCCTGCTGCCACCTCCCCCTCCTCACCCCGGCCCCTCCATCAAGAGGGAGGCAGTGAATTCAGCCAAATCGCTTCACCAGCCTTCTGCCTTCTGCTGCCCAGGGCAGTGAGCATGGCTATGGCAGTCATGAGACAAGGAGGCCTCCCAGGACATGTCACATGCAAGAGGGCATGTAGATGATGGGTCAGTTCAAGAAACATGTGCATCTACTATGCGCCAGGAACCGTGCAATACATGCGGGATCCGAGGCTCCATTAGACATGTTCCATGCCCTCGGGGAGTCTGGTGAGTTAGGCAGGGAATGTGTCCAAAACCAAATAAGGATGAAGGAAGCACCAAAGTAAGTGTCCCTTATTGTGCCACAATCACTTGCTTATCCTTCAAATATTCAGTATGAAATGGTCACAACAGTTCCTGCACTTGGTCACTGAGAGGCTGGGAGGAGGAAATATGTAGAATGCTCAGCACAGTGCCTGGCACCCGACAGGCCTGCAGTAAATAAGAGGCAGCTGGAGTGAGGCTGCCTGGGTGCAAATTCCAGCTCAAGCTTGAGCAAGATCTTAGTGTCTTTTTATTTCTGTTTCCCCACCTGTAAAATGGGAAGAATCATAGTAAGTCCCTCATCAGGTTACTGTGAGTGTGAAATGAATTAACATGCATGAAAAGCTCTTAGACCACTGTCTGGCACGTCTGAATCTTGTGGAAGTGCAAGCTGTTTTTATTATTACAGCAGTGCCCCCTGACCTGAGGGGGATACATTTCAAGACTTTTAGTGGATGCCTAAAACCATGGATAGTAATACACAGATGGTCCCCAACATATGTTGGTTAGACTTATAATTTTCTGACTTTACAATGGTGTGAGGGTGATATGCATTCAGCAGAAAACATACTTACAGTACCCATACAACCATTCAATTTTTTACTTTAAGTACAGTATTCAATATATAAGAAGAAGCCGGGCACAGTGCTTCACGCCTGTAATCCCAGCACTTTGGGAGGCCAAGGTGGGAGGATCACTTAAGGTCAGGAGTTCAAGACCGCCCTAGGAAACATAGTACCTAGTCTCTACAAAAATAAAAATTAAAAGATTAGCCAGGTGTGGTGGCACGCACTTGTATCCCAGCTACTCAGGAGGCTGAGGTGGGAGGATGGCCTGAGCCCAGGAGTTCATGGTTGCAGTGAGCTATGATCACGCCACTGCACTCCAGCCTGAGTAACAGAGCAGCCTGTCTCAAAAAAAAAAAAAAAAAATTAAAATTAAGAGATGAGATATTCAATGCTTTGTTATAAAATAGGTTTTGTGTTAGATGATTTTTTTTTCAACTGTAGGCTAGTGTAAGTGTTTGGAGGATGTTTAAGGTATGCTAGGCTAAGCTCTGATGTTTGGTAGGTTAGAGGTATTAAATGCATTTTCAACTTAAAGATATTTTCAACTGAATGAAGGGTTTATCAGGACATAACCCTATTGTGAGTTGAGGAACATCCGTATTGTTTTTTCCTATACACACATGTCTGTAGTAAAGCTCGATTTATAAATTAGGCACAATAAGAGACTAACAACAATAACGAATAAAATAGAACAACTGTAACAATATACTGCAATAAAAGACATGTGAATGCGGCCTCTCTCTTTCTCAGAATATCTTAGCGTACTGTACTGTACCATGGGTAAAAGGGACTACCGAACATGGTAGCTATTGGCTTTACTTTCCTCCATGCTGCAGTTCTTCGGGACCTTGAGGTTTTACCTGCAAACTGGGGATAACAGCAGTATCTACCTAATAGGTGAGGATTAAAAGAGATAATGTAGGGAGATAATGTATATTCAGGGCAACTTGAATCTATGTTCCTGGGTAAAAACATTATTTTTAATAAGACAGATAATGTATTCAAAATGCTGTCTTAGTCCATTTTCTGCCACTATAACAGAATACCACAGACTGGGTAATTTATAAGGAAAAGACATGTATTTCTCACAGTTCTGGAGGCCGGGAAGTCCAATAGCAAGGTGCCAGCATCTGGTGAGGGGCTTCTTGCTGTGTTATCCCATGGTGAAAGGTGGAAGCACAAGCTAACATGAGAGACAGCAAGAGAAAAGGGGGGTCCACTACTGCGATAATGGTATTAATCCATTCATGAGGGCAGAGTTCTCATGACCTGATCATCTCTTAAACTTCTCACCTTGCAACACTGTTGCAATGGCAATTAAATTTTAGCATGAGCTTTGGAGGGGACATTCAAACCATAGCAAATGCTTATCTCAGGCGTGGTGCTTAGCAGACACAATATACTCGCAGTGATGATTATCTGTTCACGCAAGCTTGTGTTGGAATAATTAAGGTACGTGACTTCTCTGTCCTCCAGAGGAGGTTCATAGTGACATACATGGTAGCAAATACGTATCATAGGTGCTGTAACTACATAAAACAAAGGCACATGGGTCTGGGCAGCTAGGATGGACAATTCCAGCCTCATCTACATCTACTCTTCAGGCAGAGGAGGCATCCTGGCACCTCCATGCCTTTGTGCTGGTGGGATTTTCCTCGCTGTATTCATTTCCTAGGGCTGTCATGACGAAATGTGACACACTAGGTACCTTAAAATAACAGATGTTTATCATTTCACAGTTCTGAAGGCCACAAGTCCAAAATCAAGGTGTTGGCAAAGTTGATTCCTTCCGGAGGCTCTAGTAGAGAATCAGTTCTCTGCCGTCTCTCTTTTCAATATCTTTTCTCATTTCTTTTTTCATTTCTCTTATTTCTATGTGCATTAAGACTCAATCTGGCTCAATGCCAAAGGGTATTTATGAACTCAAGAAACTGCGAAGTCCAGGAGATAGTGGTGGCTTCACGTGCAGCTGGACCCAGGGGCTCAAATGATATTTTCAGGCATCTGCTCTCCCACCATCTCTTGGCTCTGCTCTTCTCTTACTGGCTTCATTATCAGGCAGGCTCTCCTATCATGGATGCACATATTATCAGTAGCCCAGCAGAAAGAGAGTGCCCCTTTCAGAATAGTTCCAGGCAAAGCCCTGCATGTCACTCCCTTGGTCTGGCTTGAGTCACAGGTCCAGAGTTGAACCAATCACTGTGCATTTGGTTGTCCAGGCTTGAGACCTGCACTCATTTATGACTGGGGGAAGGAGGTAGTGCCTTCAAAGGGAAATTGGATTGAAGTTTCTAGACAAAGGGGGAAGGTATGATGAGCTTGCCAAAATACTGACTATTCCCCCCACTCTCCTTCCTTTCCTCTGATTCCACCTCAGATGCTGAGCTGGACTCATGATGTGTGCAGAGACCCTGAGTCCTGGGTGTTCTCCAAGAGCACATGCTAAGGGGTGGGTGGGGTGAGAAGAGACAAGCGTTTGAAAGGTGCGATGTCAGGGCAGAAGAAGACCACTCAGCACCAAGAGTTTCTTCAGGGAATAAAAATGTCAAGACTTGAGGCCATCAGGTCCACTGCCTTAGTAGTATAAATGGAGAAACTGAGACCAAGGAGGTGAAGGGACTTGCTTGGGGTACCCTGTGAGTCAGTGGCAGAGCAAGAAGCAAAACATTCATCTCAGATTCCTGGGCTGGTCTTCATTCCCCCACACACTTGCATGGTCAGATGGGTGGTTGTTTTGTGGGATGTAGCTACCTGCTAGAAGGAGACTCTGGAGATGGTGCCCAAGAAGAGGTGCCATTTTGGATGGACACCGAAGGATGACTAAGCATTTGCCAGGATAGAAGGAATGGAACCCATACATCCAAATCCATGCATCCTTCCATTCTCCCTCCTTCTCTTCCTTCCTTTCTCTCCCTCTCTCTTTCATTTCATTCTCCCTCCGGCCCTCCCTCTGGGGTGACTTCGGAGGGAGTGATCCTGGCTAGCACCTGGGAAGAGAGAGAAGAATTTATTACAGCATCCAGGACTGAACCCACGAGAGCCTGAAATGGAGGGGTAGTGGTGAGACCAGAAGTCATAGCGTTCAAAAGCTTCCCAAATAATGCAGGTGTCCAATCATGGAGGGTGCAGCTTCCCAGGAACAAAAACAAAACAAAACAACAGCCTCAAAACCAGGAACTGTACCTCCCTTGCCCAGAGTGGCCACTAAAAAAATTAATTTTATTGTGGTAATCATTTTGCAGTGTATTCATATATCACATGATCACATTGGACATCTTGAATATGTGCCATTTTAACTTTTCAATTATACCTCAATAAAACTGGAAAATAAGTAAATAAAATAATGAAAGAAAAAAATTCCAATTCACCAGTGAGTTCAGGCGCAGCTCCCTGGGGATAGCAAAGCTTGTGGGTTACGAAAGCTTAAGGAACAAAAGGGAAACCTCGGAGTTGGAGAAAACTATTTAAAGCTACATGCCAGCCTCTACTTTTCCTCTGTCCAACCCCACCCAATTTATAATCCCAGTCTCCCTGGCAATTAGCCCAGATCTCCCTCCACGGGGAGGGGTAGTTAGAGCTGGTCATGTGACCATGGGGTCACGTGGCCCAGAGCTGGGCAGAAGCAGTCCATGTCCTCAAAGTGCTCCATGTGCTTTGCTCTGTGGGGCTGATTTGTCACCCCTTCTGTCCCAGCTTGGCCTGCTTGGAGGAACACCTGCTGTATTGGGGTCTGCCTCTGCACTTCCCAGCCTGGTTTGCCTTCTCCTGTGCTAGAGGGGAGTGACTGGGAGAAGAAGCTGGGGTGGTAGGCTTTGTGGCCTTGGGTAAGTGCTTTATCCTAAAAATGGAGGCTCCTAAGTGAGCCTTAGTCCTCTCCTAAGTGAGCTCAAGTGAATTAGCTCCTAAGTAAGCCTTAGTCATTTTCTAAGTGAGCTTCACCATGGCTTTCCTCAGCTGCAAACTCCAGGAGCTGCCCCTCTCAGGGACAGTAACAGCTGAAGTCCTCATGGAAGTGGGGAACCTCTCCACCTGCATCCCCTCACCCCCTGCACCTCTGGGAGGTTCCTTTCCCACACCAAGTTCTTTCCCTCCCCACTTTAGGTTTCTGCACTTGCTGTTCCCTCTGCCTGGCACACCATTCCCCCAGCTCTTCCAGTGGCTAATTTCTTCTCATCCTTGAGGTCTCATTTTAATTGTCGCTGTCTCTTGTCATCCAATTACTGCCTACCCTCACCCCAGTTCTCGTCATTGCCTCATCACCCCATTTCTCCGTCTTCATAGCACTCACCCTATCTGAAACTATTTGTTCATCTGTCTATTGCCCATCTCCCTTCTAGAATGCAAAGTCCATGACATGTGTCCCATCTTACTTGTCTTATTCACAGCTGAATCCTCATTCCTGATAACTATGCTCAACACAGTAAGGACTCAATAAAGTTCATGAACGACTGACTGCCTCATTTTGCAGATGAGGAAACTGAGGCTCAGGGAGGGTAAGTGATTATCTTAAAGTCCACCACAAACTATCTGCAGACTCTGATGTCCTTATTCCTTCCTTTAGGTTATACTTTTCCCCTCATCTGTAAATGGGTACAATGGTGGCTCCTGACTCTTTCTAATGAGAAAGTTACAGGACCTAGAGATACCCCTTCCTCTAGGTGGGAACTCGAATCAGAACAACACAAGCCCAGGTTTCTTCTCCCTCTTCAGGTGGGAAGCCTTTCAAACTCACTGCCAGCAGTGCCCGGAGAAGGAAACCATAAAACCCGTGACAGCATGGTTTATTGCACCCATGCAAACACACCCCCAGGCCAAATCAAGTTTTTCCCAAATCATAAAACCCTAGAATGTCAGCGCTGGCAGAGAACTGGGAGACTGTGTAGCCTGGAGGCTCCCAGACCTCACTCAGCAATGACCTTACTTGGGGAACAATTTTGAAACTCAGATTTCTAGGCTCTACCCTGAGCATCTATGCTAGTTGGAAGTGCAAAGGGTTTGCTGAGCTCTAACACCTGGAAAAAACAAAGGGAGGAAGCAGGATGGGGCATGGGGTCGGGTCAGAACACAAATGTGCAGATATGATACATTTCTGCCAGCCCAGTGGGGAGCTGCAGATCAAAGGTGGTTTGAGGAGTCCTGAGTTGGGCAGAAATGACCATGGCCCTGGTGCCACTGCCATGCTCACTGGCCAGGTGCCACCCTAAAGATCATGCCCTCATCTCCCAGGGCCTTGCTCAGCCACTGGCCAGGGGCAGCCCAGAAAAAGCACAACCTTGAAGGAAGCAAACACGGATGAGCTGGAAGTTATCCACAGAACACACCCCCGCAGCGGGGCAAGGAGGTTTTTCTTGAAGGGAAGGCAGCGCATCTCCATGCTGCTGCACTGCTCAAATCCATAAATCATAAAATCCCAAATCATAAAACCCTAGAATGTCCCCTGGAGGGACCTGAGATTTGGTATTTTAGTAAGTTCTCTGAGTGCCTTAAGCTCCTAAATGACTCCTTTTCCAGTGCTCTTTCCTTTGCCCAGGCTTCTCCAGGCCAGCACAGTCAAGAGGAGCATCCATCCCATATCTGGTAGCCACATTTCAGGAGAGATGGAAAGAGGCAGGTGGCCCAGGCTTCAGGATCTGAGAGAGATGGTTTAGGGCTTTGGTTCTCAACCAAGGGTAATCGTATCCCCAGGAGACATTTGGCAATGTCTGGAGACAGTCTGGTCATAACAACTGGGGCAGGAGGTGCTAGTGGCCCTTAGTGGGTGGAGGTCAAAGATGGTGCTAACATCCTACAATGGACAGGACAGTCCCCACCCCAAATAATTATCTGGCCCAAAATGTCAATAGAGCTGTGATTGGTAAATCCTGGTCCAAGACCTTCCTGAAATCAGGGATGGTATTTGGTGAGTACTAGGTGCATTTTCCTGATTTTGGCTTTCCCAGTTTGGGCTGTGACCCAGACTAGGTTAGGACCTTCTGTCCTCTGGGCTCTGGCTTGCCAGAGCCATCTGGTGCCTAAACCTGCCATCCTTGTGTTCCCTCCAGGCCTTTGCACTTGCTATTCCCCCTGCCAGAACAATCTCTCCTACCCACCTCCAGCCTTCTTCATCACCTGACGCCTTTATTCATCACTTACTCTGTGCCAGGAACTGTGCTCAGTACTTGCCTGGTTTTTCTCATTTAGTCCTCACAAGCACCACCCTCTGAAGGTGGTGTAATTATTGTCCCCCATCTAGAGATGAGGGAACAGAGACATAAAAGGGTTAAGTGGCTTGCCCAAGGCCACACAGTCAGGGAGTGATAAAGCTGGAATCCCAGCTCAGGCAGGCTCCAGAGCCCAGAATTCTAACCACCGCACCACCCTACCTCTTCAACAGCTGCCTTCCCACCCTGACTGTCCGTGCACTAGTCCACAGCCTCCTCCAGGCGCTGGGCTTGGTGTGGGCAGGGACCTTGTGCCTGGCATGGTTCCTCTTACAGAAGGGGTCCTTTGGAAATATTTGGTGAGTGGACGAATTCATAGCATTCTAGTCTCCATTCTTGAAGCTCTATGGCTACACTCAGGTCAGCCTCAGAAGGCAAAGAGCCTGTGATCCACCGTTGAGTTAGAATTGAGCATTTGAGTTCCTGGTTCTCATTGGAGAGTGATGGAAGAAATGCCCACTTGAGGAAGGCTTCTCTAGGTTTGGTGGAAGCCATAGACACCTATGTTCATTACTGTGACTCCATGTCCCTTCTGTGAATGGTCACAGGATAGAGCTTGCTTTGGAGGACATTGTGTCTAGGGAAACACTGGACCCCTTCCTCACCTTGGCGTTTCCAGTGCTGGGTGTGGTGCCTGCTGAACAGTGGTGCTTTAGGTTCCAAGAGCAGCTGTAATAAATTGCTACAAACTATGTGGCTTAACACAACAGAAATTTATTCTCTCATGGTTCCAGGGGCCAGAAATCCAAAATCAAGGTTCTCAGCAGGGCCATGACCCCTCTGAAGTCTCCAGGGGAGGAAGCTTCGTTGCCTCTTTCAGCTCCTGGTGGCTCCAGCCATTCCTTAGCTTGTGGCTTCTTCACTGCAGTCTCTGCCCCCATCTTCTTGTGGGTATGCATGTGGTCTTCTTCTCCTTTTCTATATTTTATGAGGACACTCGTCATTGGATGTAAGACCCACCCTAAATCTAGGACGAGCTCATCTTGAGATCTTTAACTACATCTGCAAAGACTCCATTTCCAAATAAGGTCACATTCACAGGCACATCAGGGTTAGGAACTGGACATATCTTTTTGATGCCACTATTCAACCCATGATAGTGAAGTAGTTACAATAAAACAACAGTATTGGTATCAACGATACTGATGTCCACGGTTAATTATTCAATTACAATCCCGAGTCCTTTCCGTATGCCTTGGCCTTATTAAAGACTTTTTTTTTTTTTTTTTTTCAGCGTCTTGCTCTGTCGCCCAGGCTGGAGTGCAGTGGTGTGATCTCGGCTCACTGCAACCTCTGCTTCCTGGGCTCAAGCGATTCTCCTGCCTCAGCCTCCTGAGTAGCTGGGACTACAGGCACCTGCCACGATGCCTGGCTAATTTTTTTGTATTTTTAGTAGAGACAATGTTTCATCATATTGGCCAGGCTGAACTCCTGACCTCATGACCCGCCCGCCTTGGCTTCCCAAAGTGCTGGGATTACAGGTGTGAGCCATCACTCCTGGCTGGCCCTAAAGACTTTACCTGCAGCGTCTTCTTTGATACTCACACCAACCCTCACTCCTCCCCAATTCACAGACAAGGAAGCTGAGACTCAGAGAGGCAATGTGACTCTCTTCCAAGGTCTTAAATTTCCAAAGCTGGCTGTGCATCTGAATCACCTGGGGTGGGAGAGCTTGCCTTAAAAAAAAAATGCAGATTCTTACACCTTATCCACAGATGATTCTGACTTATGAAGGTCTAAGATGAATAAAAAAATCTGCATTTTTATCAAGAGAAAATTTCCTCCTAGTTAGGTTTGGGAATGTGTCCTGGTTACTGTTGCTGTGTAACAAATTACCCTGCTCCTTAATGGCTTAAAACACTCATTTTAATTTGTTCTGGGTTTTGTGGGCCAGGAACTTGGGAAAGGCTCAGCTGGGTGGTTCTCACTTGAGGGTCTCTCATGCAGTTGCAGTTCACATGTTGGTTGGGGCAGCAGTCAGTTGAAGGCTCAGCTGGGCTGGATGTCTGAGATGGCTCACTTCTGGTGACTGGCAGGTGATGCTGGCTCTCTGTCAACAGGGGCTTCTCCACGTGGCTTCTTCAGCATGGTGGGCTCAGGGGCGCTGGACTTCTCAGAGAGAGGCTCACAGGCTCCAGGCATGAGGAGATCACACAGCATCACTTCTTCCATATTCTTGGTTATAAGTGAGTCACAAACTCATCCAGATTCAAGTGGGGGGAGGAGGGGAACATAGACCTCACCCCTCAGCAAGAAGACAGTCAAGGAATTTGTGTTCATTTAAAAAAAAAAGACTATGACAGAGTGGCTGCACACTACCCAGCAATACCTTCCTTTTGTCTTTTGGCTGAATGTTCATTGAAGTAGGTTATGTTAAGATGAACATTATCCTGGAAAAAGGACGTCAAGCCAGGCTGGAAGACCTCACTCCTACCTACCCCATCCACCAGATTCCCACCCCAACCAGATTGGAGAAATGTTGTTTAGTCACCAAGTAGGGGGACAAAAAAGAGAATGGAAACTTCTATGTCAGCTCTGACACTTTCTCTCCCTCAATCCCATCCATGCCATCTGCTGTGGTCTAATGTTTGTGTCCCCCCAAAATTCCTCGCCCTTAATGTGATGGTATTAGGAGGTGGGGCCTTTGGGGGGTGGTTAGGTCATGAGGGTGGAGCCCTCATGAATGGCATTAGTGCCCTTATAAAAGAGAACCCTGAAAAATCCCTTATCCCTCCCACCATGTGAGGACACAGCTAGAAGGTGCCATCTATGAACCAGGAAACAAGTCCTCACCAGACACCTAATCTGCTGCCATCTTGATCTTGGACTTTCCAGCCTCCAGAACTAAGAGCAATAAATTTCTCTTGTTTATAAGCCAACCAGCCTATGGTATTTTTGCTACAGCAGCCCACATGGACTAAGACACCATCCCTCGTCATGGGAGAGAGGAGGAAAGAAGGAGGTCTCTGTGTTTCAGTATGAACCAGTTCTAAAGGCAGCCACAGCCTTCTGGTTCCCCAAAACAAAAGTGGATCAGGGGTTGTCTGTCCCTTGCCCTCCCTTAACAAATGCTTCTCTCTCTATCTTTCTGGGTGACCAGCTCCTATTCTCTTTGCCTCAGTTTCCCTTCTATATCTGGGCTGAAACACAGGTTGCAAACTTGTTAACAGATTTCATGTATCCCTTTTAATGCTTTTAATCTGAATGTGCTGTCATTTTTAAAAATAAGAAAATTTCACCTTTAAGCAAAATCTGGTTTAAGCAAAATCAGCACAGTTGGCCTTTCTGAGCCCCTCTTCCTGCATGGCAAAGACTGAATAGTGGCCACCCCCATACAGGGGCTGGGGCTCACATATTGCCCATCCCTCAACACCTTTCACGTGTCTTCCTACCTGCCCAGCCCCTGCAGGCATTGGAAGCTGCAAGCCATGGTGTAACATTGTACATTTTGAGTTAGATAGCATGATGCCCACTCTGCAGATGAGGAAACCGAGGCACAGAGAGTTTAAGCAACTCCCCTGAGGCCAAATGCACAGGCAATTGCAGGGCCCAGATTCAGGACTCCTTCTCCCTTTTCTCCACAGGCACTGCCGCCTCTGAGTGGTCAGCACTGCCCCTCAGAGAGAGGCCTACCTGGCTCATTTCCCAGAGAAGCACCTGAATGATGCTCCTCCCCATTTGTCTCTTCAAGGGGCTGGGCTATTTCAGGGCCAACCTCCTCGCCATCTTCACCTGCAAGGCATTTCTCCTACAAGCTGGGAGAAGCCTGTTTCAGAGAAGATTCAAGAGACAGAGCAGATCCTGCTTAATCAGCAGTGGGCAGCAATGGAAGAATGAATGTCCAAGGAGGTGGGGGAGGGGATACTGTAAGGAGAATCGGTGAGGGCACCCAGTGACTTCACGGAGCTGGCCACCCTCTTTCCTGTTGGTGCCTCCACCCACAGGGAATCCAGGTAAGAACTACCTGCACCATGAGGGCCCTCTCAGCTCTCAGCTCCCATCAGGCTCCTCCGGTGCCCAGTGCCCCCAGAGAGCAAGGGGTCCAGGGGTTCCTGCCATTCATTCACTCATTTGCTCATTCCTTTATCAGCACAAAGTGTATTTACTGAGCAACTACTATGTGCCAACACCAGGCACTGCCTTAGCACTGGGAACACAGCAGAGAATAGGTAGAAAAAGAATTCCTGCCCTGGTGGAGATGACAGTCTGTTGGAGGCGGCAGATGGTAAATAAATACATTGACAAACAGAATCGTGTATAGGAGGACACGCTATGCAGGAAGAGCAAAACAGAATAAGAGGCCAGACAAGAACGATAAGGGTCACTATTTTAGATGCAAAAAAAAAAAGGAGAGGAGAGGAGGGGAGGGGAGGGGGAGGGAAAAACCCCACCTCCCTGCAAAGGGACATTTGTAGAGGCAGGGGTCTTGCTATGTTGCCCAGGATGGTCTTGAATTCCTGGCCTCAAGGTAATCTTTCCATCTCAGCCTCCCAAAGTGCTGGGATTAAAGGTATAAGCCACCATGCCTGGCTGGGGCAAAGGGACATTTGAGAAGCCACTGGCATGAACTAAAGGAGTGAGCCATAGAGGTGGAATGTTCCAGGCCAGGGACAGCAGGTTGGAGTCCCTGAGTGGGCGGGCACCTGGGGCGCCCAGGCCAGGGTGGTAGGGATCAGGGGAGATCAGAGAGGTCACAGGCAGGATCTGGTAGGTGCTTGGTTTTAGCCTGAGTGAGATGGGAGCTGTGGAAGGAGTGATAGGATCTGACTTAGGTTGTCAGAGGCTCACCCTGGCCACCAAGTGGGAAATGGATGTGGGGGGCAGTAAGGCCAGGATGGAAGCAGGGATACCAGGGAGGAGGCTCTGGTGTCATCAAGGTTAGAAGCAGTGGGGGCTTGGACCCACGTGGGTGTAGAGGCAATGGGACAAAAAGGTCAGACTCACAGGGAAAGTGACAGGTTTGGGCACCTCCACCCCAGCCAGCTGTCCGTCCTCCCTTTCCTGCATAGGTGGAAAAGGAGCAATAAGTGATAGGCCTACTTCCCAGATTCCTGGATGGGCGAGGGAAGGGCTCCCAGCTCCTCAAAAAAGATGCCCTGCTGGGAATCTACTCAGCCTCCCAGGAGATGGGGCCTGGGAAGCCACGCTGGGGTTAGCAGCAGAGCTGGTGAGTTCAGTGCTTGGGCAACGGTATCACGTGAGACCCACGTTTCCCCTCTAGTCAGCCTCTCTGATGCTGGTCAGCCATCTTGAAATGCATGTCTTTTGCTAGAAGGGTCTCTTGTGGCTCATGACATAAGGGCTAAGTCCCCACTCTGCCATTCACTAGCTGTTCGACCTTAGGCAAGTGGCTGCACCTCTGTGAGCTTTAGTGTTTCCATCTATAAGTTGGGGACCTTTAAATAGTGCTTATCATCTCAAAGGCTTATGAGGATGGAATGAGATAGTGTAATGAAAGCGCTTAGCACAGTGCCTGGCACTGGCCCTGTGGTGGACTGCAGAAATGGCCATGATATCTAGGAGCTCTTCCTATCAGGAAGTAGAGTCCGTTTCCCCAGTCCTGGAACCTGACCTGGCTCTGTGTCTTGCTTTGTCTCCTAGAATGCAGGGGAAGTAATGGTGTGCCCATTTCAAGCCTCAGCCTTAAGTGGCCTTGTAGCTTCTGCTCTTGGAACCCAATGCCTACAAGCAAGGAAGCCTGTGCCAGCCCGTTGGTTGATGAGAGACCCCTATCCCTGCGGACAGCCAGCCAGCCGCCAGACACGGGAGTGAGGCCTAGATCATTCAGCCAATGTTCAACCTACCAGCTGCCTGCAGACACATGAGCAAGACTGGCCAAGACCAGCAGAGCCAGTCCACATCAAAAGTGTCACCCAGCCAACTCACAGAGTCACAGACAAAATCAATTGTTATTCTGAGTCCTAAATTTGGGGGTGGGTTGCTGTGTGATAAACACCAACTGACCCAAAGCCAACTCAGCTTATGTGCCTTCCTGTTGCCTAGGCTTAGCACAGATGCCACACTAAATAATGCCCCACCCCAAATGTCCACATCCTAATCTCCAGAACCTTTGACTATGTGACCTTCCATGGCAAAAGGGATTTTGTGGGTGCGATTCTGTTAAAGATCTTGAGCTGGGGAAATGATCCTGGATTATCTGGGTGAGTCCAATGTTGCCACAGGGATCTTTATAAGAGGGAGGCAGAGTCAGAGAAGGAGATGTGATAATGGATGCAGACAGAGAGAGAGACTGGAAGATGCTACACAGCTGGCCTTGAAGAAGGAAGAAGGAGCTACAGGCCAAGGAATGCAGGTGGCCTCTACAAGCTGGAAAAGGCAAAGAAACAGGCTCCTAGAGCCTCCAGGAGGAATGTAGCCCTACCAATGCCTTGATTTGGGGACTTTTTTTTTTTTTTTTTTTTTTGAGATAGGGTCTTAAAAAAAAAACCCTATCAAAACTCAGAACAATGATTGATTTTGTTTGTGATTCTGTGAGTTGGCTGGGTGAGTCTTTTGATGTGGGTCTGACCCTTGGCTATATTGCCAAGGCTAGCCTCCAACTCCTGGATTCAAGCTATCCTCCTGCCTCAGCCTCCCAAGTAACTGGGACTACAGGCATGTACCACTATGCCCAGTCTCAGGACTTCTGACCTTCAGAACTGTAAGAGAATAAATGTTTGTTATCGTAAGCCACGAGGTTCGTGGTAATTTGTGACAGCAGTAACAGGAGATGAACACAGCATACTAGGTCTCTGTGCCTGCTGCACTTCCCGCCTGCTGATTAAAAGCAAGCTGGGAACCCGTTTTCCTTGAGACAGATGACCCTGACTATTGACAGGTATAAGGAATCAGAGTAAAAACAGCAATCCTAATAACAGTTACTATTAATTCTTGAACCCTTATCACATGCCAAGCACATTAGGCTAATGGCTTTGTATGTATTATTTCATTTAATCTTCACCTAAGGCATATGAGGAAGTACTATTACCAGCCCCATTTTACAGATGGGAAAACTGAGGCTCAGAGAGTTTCTAAAACATACCCAAGGCCACACCACTAGAAAGTGGCAGGAGAGAGTCACATCCGGGTCTGTATGATCCCTGACGATCAGAAACTCAAACCTTCCCTGGGCTCAGCTCATGCAGGAGGAGCCCTCTTTTCCCTTCCATCTCTGTTTTGCCTCTTCCCCAGGTTGGGGGGGGGGGGGCTTCCCATACATTTCCCTTCCTCTCAGCCCCTTTTTCTTTCTCTCCAAGCCTCCACAAAAGGCTCTTTCACTCTTCACATGCCATTTTATCCGGCACAGACAGCCTGGCATTTTTGAGAGGAACTTTATTTTCTTTTGGCTTTCTCTCTGCTTTGTAGCAAAGAAAATAGAAATTGCAAAATTACAGACAAGTTCTCAGACTGTAGATTTCTGATCCCAAGAATTCCCTGCAGCCAGGACCGGTTGGCACAGATGACTGGCACAACGCCTGGCTTCCCCTCCTCCCAGCTCCAGGCCTCCACCTGCTGGGCGGCATCTTGTCTCCCATCCTTGTGAGAGATTTACCTAAAATTAACAGTACATGATGATCTCACTTGTAGAGGACGTCTGTGACTTGTACTTGACTCCTTGTTATGTGAGAAGCACTCCAGTTTTTTTAGGGGAACTGCAGCTTCCTCCCTCTCAGGCCAGGTGGCCTTGATGTAGCTGACTCCACCCCCAACTTGTGGGAGAGGCAGGTGACCCAAGGCCAACGACAGTGCCACATCCCCTCTCCCATAGTGACTGGTCCAGGCACGGGCATGTGCTCCAAGATGAGCCAATCAGAACTGAGGAACAAGGATGCCTGTGCCTTTCCTGGCGCTATCGGGAAAAGTCACTCTCATTTTTGCTGTGGTCAGTGGCTGAGCAGCTGGCGACCATCGTTGCCAGTGTATGGGGAGAGGGTGCCTGAGGCTGAAGCCAATACAGAGGAAAGTATAAGTGAGGTTTCAAAAAAGACAAACTCTTGAGGCTATTGTTTGAGGACCTGGATCCAGCTGTGCCTGAAGTCCTAGATATAATCATTAACTTTTCAGTCAATGAGAACATAAATTGCTTTTTGCTTAAGCCACTTTGTGCCAGATGTCTATCACATCCAGCTTGACCAATGTAATAGCCAATGTTTATGGAGAACCATTTATTTTATTTTATGTTTTTGAGAGAGAGTCTCACTCTGTCACCCAGACTGGAGTGCAGTGGTGCGATCTTGGATCATTGCAACCTCTGCCTCCCAGGTTCAAGTGATTCTCCTGCCTCAGTCTGCTTAGCTGAGATTACAGGCACCCACCACCATGCCCAGTTTTTTTGTGTTTTTAGTAGAGATGGGGTTTCGCCATATTGGCGAGGCTGGTCTTGAACTCCTAACCTCAAGTGATCCGCCAACCTTGGCTTCCCAAAGTGTTGGGATTACAGGCGTGAGCCACTGCACCTGTTCAGAACTGTTTTAGTTTGGGTTCTCCTGAAAGCAGAGCTTGAGACAAGGACTTGGGCGCAGATAACTTATTTGACCAGTGATCTCTGGAAGCAGGAGTGAGGGATAAGGGAGAGTAAGTCAGGGAAGGAGGAACGTCAATGTAAAAGTGCCAATACAGACAACAAAGACTCGATTTCTTTGGAACCTGTTGAGGGGTGTAGAGAATGCTTTCCAGAATTGTCTACTGAAGACCAGAAGACTGCAACAGCATCCACTGTCCTTCACTGTCACTAGGGGCTGGCCCCAGGGGCGATGTGGTAGGCAGAATGATGACCTCTAAAGCTACCCATTTCCTAATCTCCAGAGCCTGTGAAATGTTCGGTGACATGGCAGAGGGAATTAAGGGTGCAGATGAAATGAAGGTTGCTAACCAGCTGACCTTGAAACAGGAAGACCATGCTGGGCTATCTGGGGGGCCCCGTGTAACCATGAGAGCTCTGATAAGTGGAAGGGAGTGGATGAGAGAGGGAGAAGCAGAGATGGCAATGGGAGAAAGACTCAGCCCAAAACATTGCTTGCTTTGAAGATGAAGGAAGGGACCATGAGCCAAGGATTAAGGGCAGCTTCTAGAAGCTGGAAAAGGCAAGGAAACAATTATCCCCTAAGCCTCTAAGGGTGCAGTTCTTGATTTTTAGCACAGCGAGTCCCATGTCAGGCTTTTGACCTCCAGAACTGTAAGATAGTGAAGGGGTATTTGTTTCAAGCCACCCAGTGTGTGGCAATTTGATACAGTCGCTATAGGAAAGTAATACAAGTCATAACCCTCCATGTCCAGGCTGCATTGTGTATGGTTGAGTGGACTCCCATTGCATCCAACAGGGCCTAAGACTAAAAGAGGAAAGACACACAGCTCGTGCCGGAGGCTGTGTGCTGTCACCATAGTGAATCTCAGTTTGCTTGCACAGAATGGCCCACTGCAGCTGCAACTTAATTAGAGTTGGGCCAAGGGGACACCATGACACAGGTAACCAGAGGCAGCTGCCACAAGCAGTTCCTGTGTGCCAAGCACTGTGCAACTGAGTAACTCCTTCCCTGCCCATGGCAGACATCACTAATCAATTACAGCATTCTTGCTCCATAAGTCCAGACATGGCTGCAACATCATTCCGCACACAGTGCTCCAGGCAGGCATTACCAATGTGATTGGAGTTGGAAGGGTCAAGAGATTCCATGGCCATTATCGGTTGAAGATGAAGGAAGGGACCATGAGCCAAGGAGTAAGAGCAGCTTCTAGAAGCTGGAAAAGGCAAGGAAACAATTCTCCCCTAAGCCTCTAAGGGTGTAGTTCTTGATTTTTTAGCACAGCGAGTCCCATGTCAGGCTTTTGACCTCCAGAACAGTAAGACAGTGACAGTGGAGGATGAATCCAACATCCTCCTCAATAGCAAAGCTTCAAAATCCTAAAATTGGGAAAGGAAAATACTCTTGGGAACACAGCTCTGCCTAAGAGAAGTGTTACTAAAGGGATTCCAAATTCTTCCCTGTCTCCACCCCATGCCCACATCACCCCAAGATTTGCCTCTTCCCTTGGGTCTTCTTGTTACTTATGTGACTACCACATGCTAGTAGATTACTAGTGTCTACAACCATGAAAATTGCTACTACTTATTGAGCACCTGTTCCATGCCAGACACTGTTACAGACCTGTCGCCTAAATTTTAGAACATTCTCAGAATGAAGGTATTAGCCCTACTTTGAAGATGAGGGAATTGACATTCAGAGACATTAAGTGCTTCTTACTAGCCTAGGGTCACATCATTGCCACCCCTAGTCAGGGAAGTGCTCCCTTAAATGAACAAAACATAAAAGCAAGCTGCTTGCATTTAATAATACAGCACAAGGGGCCGGGCGCAGTAGCTCACGTCTGTAATCCCAGCACTTTGGGAGGTGGAGGCAGGAGGATCCCTTGAGCTCAGGAGTTTGAGACCAGCCTGGGCAACATGATGAGACCCCACCTCTACAAAAAACAAAATAAAAAAGTAGCCAGGCATAGTGGTGCACGTCTGTAGTCCCAGCTACTCAGGAGGTTAAAGTGGGAGGATTGCTTGAGCCTGGGAGGTCAAGGCTGCAGTAAGCCATAATCACACCACTGCACTGCAGCCTGGGCAACAAAGCGAGACCTTGTCTTAATAATAATAATACTAATAATAATGATAATAAATAAAGTATGAGGACGGGGCTCGGATAGCTTTAAAATACTCAGAGCAAAAATGGGAGAAGTATGTGAAAAGGGGACTCATTCCCTCATTTATTCACCCAGAGTTTCCTAAGCAGCTACTATATGCTGGGTGCTGGGGCTACAGCACTGACTGTGCCAGAGGTAGTTTCTATCCTCATGGAGTTCACAGTCTCCTCGGGGAGGAGAGACCACACACACAGGCCAGTACACAAACAACAAACTTCCAGATTGTGACAAGTGTCCTGGTGGGCATGAGGAAGGTGCCAAGATAGAGAACTTCAAGATGACCTCTTTGAAAGCAGCTCTTTCCCTCCTTACAAATTCCCTTCCATCTGCTTTCTGGGATTCTCCCAAGCAGGTCACTTTTATCCTCAGTGTCCAGTGGTACAAGTCCATTTTCTCAAAAAGCTACCCATTTCCCATCATGGTTCTCATTTCAGTCTCCCTAATCATTTTGGCTCATCTTCCTGTATTGATTAATTAATTAATTAAACATTTATTGAGCTCTGACTGTGCATATGAGGATGGCCGTATAGTTCGCTCTGACTCTGTGATTACCCCCATGAACTCTATTATCCTGGGTGCCCAAAACCCATGGTGACTGAGGTATGAGGGCTATAATCCATATGTTAATAGATTGCTAGAGCCATAAGGATCCTGGAGTTTATTTGCGGAGTTTCAAAGTTGACCAGTACTTTGGGAGGCTGAGGCAGGAGGATCGCTTAAGCCCAGGAGTTGGAGACTGGCTTGGGCAACATGCTGAAACCCCATCTCTACAAAAAATACAAAAATTAGTCGGGCGTGATGGTACATTCCTATAGTTCCAGCTACTCAGGAGGCTGAGGTGGGAGGCTCACTTAAGCCCAGGAGGGAGGTAGAGGCTGCAGTGAGCTGTGATCACGCCACCATACTCCAGCCTGTGTGACAAAGTGAGACTCTGTCTCCAAAAAACAAACAAACAAAAAACCACAAATTCCTACAGAGGGCAGGCAGTCACCATGAAGGTGTGAAAAGTAGCTGGGTGTAAGACAATAGGGAATGGTGGAAACCGTGGTGAACTGGAGACCTCATACACTGCTTAAAAGTGGGGACTACTACTCCTTTCCAGCACATAGCTGCCATGCGGAAATACAAGCCCAGCATGCATAGATTTTCCTATTTTTTTAAGGACCCAGAAATTAAACATTTTTTGCAAACTCTCCCAACTTTTAAATGCTGGCAATCAATGCAACTAAAAATAAAAACTGAGTGGGGAACAGGGGGCTCACTGCCCATAGGCTGATCTGACTCTCCATCTACAACACTATTTGTGTTACAGATGGGGAAACTGAGGCTCAGAACAGTGAGGTGGTTTGTCTAAGATTTTACAGGGCAGCTCAGTAAAATTGGCCCATTTTCCTTAGGACCAGAAGCCCATGGCACCTCTTTTCCAGGGTCACTAACCCCTCCCCAGGAACTCCAGGGCAAAGGAATCTCCCTGTGGATGGGGACCAAAGTGGGAGGTGGAGGCAGAGCTTTTTCTAAGTTCAGGACTCAACATGGGCACCCACATTCCTGACGCATTTTTCAGAGGCTGGAAAATGATTCAGAGTGTGTGGACACAAGAGTCCTCGTTTTCACTCCAGGTCTCCGCCTTTGTGTCTCTCAGTCTCTCTCTGTCTCTGTACCGCCTATCTGTGTCTCTCAGTCCATTTCCTGGTCTCTCTTCTTTCAGTCTGTCTCATCATTTCTGCCCATCTGCGTCTGTCTCTCTTCCTCTCCTTTCCTTCTCCTTCTGTCTCTTCCTGCTTATCTCTCCCGCTTCTGTCTCTCTGCTCTGTCCGTTCCTCTCTGTCTCTCCGCATCTCTCGCTTCATCTCCGCTGCTCTCCCTTACACCCTTCCCACACCCCCGTCCCCCCCGGGTCTCTCCTCTCCTGCCCTCTGAGTCCCTCCGGCCACCACGGAAAGGTTACTGTAAACGGGAATGAAGCTGAGGGCAAAAGTAATCAACCCCCTGGCTGACCTCCGATCCCGCTCCCCACGCCCAGGCTGGCTCCAGCGGCGCCACCTCCCCCGCCACAATCCCAGCCCCCCTCCCTCCCCACCCCCAGGTCCCCTTGCTGACAAAAGGCCTATCTTCTCTCTGCCTAAATGATTTAAATTCTAATCAAACATCATTTATAGTACATCTCGGAGCCGTCTCCTGGGAGCTGCTCCCACATGAGACGTTGCCATGGCAACCGGGGGGTCTTGTTTCAGAAATGTCAGATTGTATTATTGTCTTCACACTTCTCTGATAACCTGGTGTCTCTCCCTCTCTCTCCCGCTCCCTCACTCACACCACCATCCCCAGGATTTTATTCCTCCTCTTTCTCTCCCCCTCTCACTGCCTTTCTAACCTCCATTCAACCCCCTAGACTCTTCCCAGGACCCCCCAACCTTCCTCCAGCCCCAGGACAAAATGGCCTGATCGATTTCATCCTCCAGCCTCTCGCCAGGCCCAAGGCCCCCTCCCGTGCCTCTGGCCCTGGGGCCTCCTCCCTTTGGGAAAGGTGTCTTCCCCGCCACCACCCCTCATCTTCGGCAGACACGCTCCCCCCTCTAGGGGTTTGCTGGAGTGCTCTGCTGTCATTTTATTTTGCTAGATATGAAAATGAGACATAGATTTTTTCCAGCGATGCGTATGTGAAGTTCTAATCTGGCTTTTCAGATTTTTTTCTTTTTGGGGAGGAGGTAGTGGTGGAAGAAATCAGGCACCAGGCTCTTAACAGGATCTAAGGGAAGAAGCAGAGCATGGGGCAAAAGATGTGATGGGGTGTATGCCCTTGTGCATGTGTGCACGTGTGTGTGTTCATGTCCGTGTGTGTGCACGTGTGTACGCATGTCCGTGTGTGCACGTGTGTGTATGTGCCCGAGTATGTGCATGCAAGAGCATGCATGTGTGTATATGTGCTCATGTGAATGTGCGCTCATGCCCATGTATGCATGTGTGTCCATGCATGTGTATGCATGTATGTGTGTGCGCAGGCCAGTGCCTATGCATGCATTCATATGCATGCACGAGTGTGCCCATGCCCTGTGTGCATTGTGTACATGCATGTGTGTGTGTTCGTGTGTGTCCATACCTATGTGTGCATGTGTGTATACATACATGTGTGTTTTTGTATGTGCATGTGCCTATGACCATGTGTGTGCACGCATGTGTGTGACATAGGAGATGTCTTTCCCAGCCTGGCTGTTGGCACCTAACAGACAGCTCTCAGGAGCTGTGCACTTGCCGTGGTTGTCGCACAGTCCTTCCTGTGCATAAATGGGCACATTTCGATGATATTTTCACATTTAGGTTAAATTCTTCACCCTGTCTGCTGCGGAGATGCATTAGCCCTGCAATAGCCCAGAGAGATTTTCCTAAACCCAATAATCCCCTCATTCCACAGATGGGTAAGCTGAGGCCCCAGGAGGGGCAGTGGCATGTTCCAGGTCCAAGGTCACAGGAGGGCCAGAGGTGGTACTGGAGCAGAAGTCTCCCTCTGCCAGGCCACTCAGGAGACTGGCCGGGTCTCAGGGCTGGAACTGATGGACCCCCACTGCCCCTCAGAGATGGCACCTTGGAGGCACAGGCTGGCAGCATTTGTGCAGCCCCTGCAGGCTCTTATAGGGCTGGCAACGATGCTCACTGTGTGCCACACACTGCTAAGCCATTACAAGAATTATGTCATTGAATCCTCAGAACAACTAGGAGGAGGGTCTATCATTATCCCCATTTTGCAGCTGGAGAAACTGAGGCTCTGAGTGGTGATGTGAGGCAGCCTAAGTATGCAGAACCAGCCCTCTTCTGGGGCTGTTTTCTTTCTGCCCCCATCCCTGCAGCTGAGTGGGGTCAAATCCTTAGCAGATGCCAGATTCCCCCTTTTCCCTCTTTTTTTTGCCGATCTCTCCAGTGAATGGGGTCTGGAAGAGCAGTGAGTGGGCTCTTATGGGCCTTCCACCCCCCAACCCCTATGCCTAGTACCTCTGCAGCCCCACCCCAGCACACATAGTAAGAGAGAGAGGCTGCCAGGGCCCAGAGTGTGCCACCTGTGCAGCCACGCACAGGAAATTCTTATTAATTTTTTAACATTTTCATTTCTCATTGGATTTTAAGAAGTATGGACCTGGTCTTGACCTAGACACAGCCAGACACGGAGAAACACGACCCACTGTCTCTCACTGACTCTCTGGTTTCTCACTGTCTCTATGTCTCCCTGGGAGTATCTCTAGATCTCACTGTGTCTCTCACTGTTTCTGTGTCTCTCTCTGGGTGTCTCCCTGTCTCTGTCTCTCTGTGTCTCTCACTGTATCTCTTGGTGTCTCTCACTGTCTCTCTAGGTCTCTCACTGTCTTTGGGTCTCTCTCTGGGTCTCACTATCTCTCTGTATCTCCCTCTGGGCCTCTCTCAGGGTCTCATTGTCTCTCTTGATCTCTCACGGTCTCTCTGTATCTCTCTCTCTCTCTCTCGGTCTCACTGTCTCTCTGTCTCTCTCTGGGTCTCTCACTGTCTCTCTCTGGGCCTCTCTGTATCTCTCTCTGGGTCTCACTGTCTCTCTGTCTCTGACTCCTGGCGTACGACTCAGCTCCAGGGACAGCATGTGGAAGCGAGAGAGACAGGGAGAGAGACAAGGCGTCCCCGAGTCGCCGAGTCCCAGCCGGAGAGCGAGGAGGCGCCTTCGGGCCCCGCCGCCCCCACCCGGCCCCCGCGGCCGCCCCCGCATGTTTGTCCAGGGCAGGCCGCATTGATCCGCCGCGGCCGCGCTACCGTCTGATAAATCCTGGCCGCGGTAATGAACCTCCCCGCACACCGCTCACAAAGCACACACTAGCCCTGGCCCCAGCGGTTAATATTTAACTGAATAAGGGCCATAAATATGGAAAATGGGACTTTTAATTAAATAAGCAGCTTTTAAAAGGGCCCTTGGGCGGGAGAGGCTTTTGTTTAAATATGATTGATTTGACACGTCCTTTAGCTCTCACACTCTCCCGAGCTCCCTTCCGACTTTAACTCTTGGCCCCCGGCCCCGGTAGCAAGTTGGAGAGGCCAGACCCTGTTCTGCTGGAGGGAGGGGGCTCCCTGCTGGAGGAAGCGGGGTACGGTGGGAAGGAGGTGCCCTGGGGACTGGGATTGAAAATCCGGCTGCCCGGGCCTCTCGCATTTGGCTTCACCCCCATTACAAGCTGCCTCCATTTCGCAGAATGTGTATTTCACCCTAAAAGAAGGGGCTAGTGGGCTAAGATGCCTCCAGATCCGGGGGTATAGGTTCCCTTTTAAAAGCCACGCCACCAGCTGCCTGTCCTTTGGCGGCTCAGCTGATGGTCCGTCCCTCTGTGCCTCAGTTTCCCCATCTGTAATATGAGGATAACAATAGCACCTACTCCACAGGACTGTGTTCAGATTAAGCACATCCCAGACCATGGGAGGGCCCACAGTGTTTGCCAGGATTCCAGCCGAAGGCCTTGTGACTGCTGCGAGGCGCGAGGCCACAAAAGCAGCTTGATGGGCACATTCCCGTATTTAGCGCCGACCCCTCATTTGCATTTTGCACTGAGCCCAGCAAAGGAAGTAGCTGGTTCTACTCATACTCACCCAGAGGCTCACAATCTTGGCGGCTTATGACTCGTCTGAGGAGCTTGGAATGCTCCAATTTCAGGCCGGGAAGAATTCAGCAGTCAGGGAGGTCTGTCTTCTGCCTCCAAGCTAATGGCCTTTACCTTTCAAAACTTTTCAAAAAAAAAAAAAAAAAAAACCATATCCTATTATAAATTTAATATTTTTTGACGGAGTCTCGCTCTGTCGCCCAGGCTGGAGTGCAGTGGCGCGATCTCGGCTCACTGCAAGCTCCACCTCCCGGGTTCACGCCATTCTCCTGCCTCAGCCTCTCCGAGTAGCTGGGACTGCAGGCGCCCGCCACTACGCCCGGCTAAAGACGGGGTTTCACCGTGGTCTCGATCTCCTGACCTCGTGATCCGCCCGCCTCGGCCTCCCAAAGTGCTGGGATTACAAGCGTGAGCCACCGCGCCCGGCCATAAATTTAATATTTATGAAGCACCTTCCATACACCAGATTCTGCACATGCCTGACCTCAGAGCCCTGTTGTCTGCCCTACTTCCTGGGTGAGGAGGGATCTGATGCCCAGAGAAGCCAAGTAACCAGTCCAGAGTTGCCCAGCTAAGGAGCAGCTGGATTTGAACCCAGGCTGCTTTGCCTCCAGTGCCTTAAGCCCCCTGTGGGCCTAGCCTGGTGCAGGCCCATGCCCTGGGACTCATGTCTGATCTGGTCCTGGCTTTTCTGAGCTGACGCAGAAGTCACCTCCTGGATAATTCTGACATTCTCCATTACCTAAGGAGGGGGATGATGGTGGTCACACAGCCTCCTAATTTATCAAGACTCTGCCCCTTATGCCCAACCACCATTTCTTCCTCTCCCCAAGTCAGATAACTTAGTTTTTGCTTATTCCCACTCACAGGCTGCCTCGTCCAGGAAGTCTTCCCAGATGCACTCTGCTTGTTATGGCGGATCCCTTTTCTAACTCTTCCAGTATTGGTGAGTGTAGTGAGCATAGTGAGTATTTGACTACGTTCTACTGTATTGTCATTTCCTGCAACCATTCATTCACATAGTCAATTACCATTTATTAATGATTATTATTTTATTTCTCCAGCTTTAAGATGAACTTTTTTTTCTTCTTGACATTTTGAAACTGGGATCTAGTACATATATAATGCCCATTTTTATTTGCTCCGGCACTTAGGAAGGCTGAGGCAGGCAAATCACTTGAGGTCAGGAGTTCGAGACCAGCCTGGCCAACATGGCAAAACCCTGTCTCTACTAATAATATAAAAATTAGCTGGGCATGGTGGTGCGTGCCTATAGTCCCAGCTACCCAAGAGACCAAGGCACAAGAATTGCTTGAACTTGGGAAGTGGAAGTTGCAGTGAGCTGAGATCACACCACTGCACTCCAGCCTGGGTGAAGAGTGAGACTCCATCTCAGAAAAAGAAAGAGAAATACTCTAATGAAATGGATGCTGCCTCTTATAATGGATGGCATTTTCAGACTGTGGAAATAAAACCCTGTGCCTAGCCCTGTGCCAGGTGTTGGAAGGATTGGGGGAAATCAGACAGACTTTTACTTTGCTTTCTGCTCCCTGAAAACTTACTGTCTAGTGCAGAGTATATTAAGAAAGCACCCTTCAGCTGGGCATAGTGGCTCATGCCTGTAATCCCAGCACTTTGGGAGGCTGAGGCAGGCAGATCATCTGAGGTCGGGAGTTCAAGACCAGGCTGGCCAACATGGTGAAACCCCGTCTTTACTAAAAATACAAAAAATTAGCTGGGCATGGTGGCGGGCACCTGTAATCTCAACTACTTGGGAGGCTGAGGCAGGAGAATCGCTTGAACCTGGAAGGCGGAGGTTGCAGTGAGCCGAGATGGCACCATTGCACTCCAGCCTGGGCAAAAAGATCGGAACTCCATCTCAAAAAAAAAGACAGAAAAAAAGAAAGCACCCTTCTTTCTAATTCCCAAAACTCTCAATTCTCACTTGTTAACTCTTTTACACTTTTACTTAACCCTCTGAATTCTCATGGCCAAAAATGTGATCCTCTCTTTCTAGGAATGGGGTGATTTTAGTGAAGGGAAGAGGTTATGGACATTAAGTGTTTATGTTCTGCCAGGCCTTGTCCTAAGATTTATCACGTATTACCTCATTTAATCCTCACCACAACCTAATAAGGCGAGTGCTACTGTAATCACTACCAGTTTGCAGATGATGAAAGGAGGCTCAGAGACATTAAGTAACTGGCCCAAGGCCACACAGCCAGTGAGTGACAGAGCTGGAGTCAAATTCAGGCAGGTCTGGCTCCAGAGACCTCACCCCTAACCTCAATTCTTTCGACCCTTCCTTCATCCTCCCCCACCATACCTGTGAGCTCCAGGCCCATCACAAAAAGGAGGGTCAGAAGCTCATCTTCCATCAACAGTGCAGGGGAGAGACAGCCCCAAGGAGAAAATGGAAGCAGACGGTCTCCCAGAGGGGCTGTAATCAAAGGTGTCATGTAGAGAAAGCTGGAAGAGCCAGAGAGCTCCATCAGGAGGTTGCCCTGGAGCTCTATGTCTAGTGACTAGTCTGTAGGAGACCTCTCCTTTGGCGGGATGTCCAGTGCCAAGTCTCCAGGGCCAGCTTCAAGGACAGTTTATGGTTCATGCACCCCTCTATAGGGGCGGCCAGCGGGCTAGGGATGGTCAGCAAAACTCCCTATCTCTGTGCCGGCACATCTGTTGCCATGGTAACTCCTCTCAGGCATCACCTGGTTCTGGGTCTGTTTCCCAGGCTCAGTGTTGGGGTAGGTAAGACTGAGGCTGGTTTTGGGGTCGAGGCACAGGGCTGGTGCTGGTGTTGGGGAAGAGGCACAAGGGCCATTTCTCATGCAGACCACCCGCGGTGGTGGCAGGGGGTCGGGGAGCACTGAGCGAGGCATCTGTATTCCTGCCTTCTAAGCCCAGAGCAACAGGGGACAAAACCCTGTGTTGAGTACATTTGAGAAGAGACCTCCTCCCTAGAGAATCTCCTCCCTACACCCCTCAGGCTAACGGTTGGGGCCCTGTACATTCCACTTTCCCGGTGATTCTCCTGCTGGCTCCGTTTCTTGCCGGCACTCAGATGCACTCACTACCATCTCCTTGTAGACTGTTGTCCTCCTAACGGGGCTCCCTGTCTGGCAATCTGTCCTCACGGATCCATCCTCTACAGGTGAGCTTGATTTATCTATTTATATAGAAACAAAGTCTCACTCTGTCGCCCAGGCTGGAGTGCAGTGGTGCCATCATAGCTCACTGTAACCTTGAATTCCTGGACTCAGTGATCCTCCCACCTCAGCCTCCCGAGTAGCTAGGACTACAGGTTTGTGCCACCACACTTGGCTAATTATTTTATTTTTGTAGAAATTGGGGTCTTGATCGTTGCCCAGGCTGGTCTCGAACTCCTGGCCTCAAGCCATCCTCCTACCTTTCACTTTTGAGTAGCTGGAACTATAGTTGTGCACTGCCACGCCAAACTAATTATTATTATTATTTTTTTTTTTGAGAGACAGGATTTTGCTGCATTGCCCTGGCTACTCTTGAACTTCTGGCCTCAAGTGAACCTCCCACCAAGGCCTCCCAAAGTGCTGGGATTAAAGGCATGAGCCACTGCACCTCATTGCAGGTGTGTTTTCTTGAGCCAAAGGCCTCCACTTGCCCTGTGCTTCCCTACTGCTTCCCCAAGCACTGGCCCATCCAGGCCTCCTCCACTCACTCCAGGCCACATCCATGCCGTGGGCAACGTGACGCCCATCAGGCCCAGGAAACACTGGAAATCAGTGAAGCAGGGAGCAAAGGTCGGGGTGAGGCCAACTCTTTTTGGTGTCAAAGGAGATTATGAGTCCGGCTCTCAAAGTTGAGGGCTGGGGCCAAAATCAGCCTGTGATCCCAAGTGGGATGAGTTCAGAGGTCACCAACTGGCTCCTTTGTGTGTCAATATTAACATGAGAGTAACCTAATTGGGGTGGGTCAGCCGGTGGCCAGAGCCAGGACACACATCAGGAGAAGAGAAAGGGCCCGATCATGCCCCAGGCAGTGTTGGGTGCTTGGCATAAGCCGGCTCATTCATTATAATAATATTACTACTAATAATACTAATACAGGAGTAGTAGAAGAATAGCAGTAGCCACATACATTGAGTATCTATTAAGTTCAGGCTTGGTGGCTGGCACTTAATTCATTAAACGGCCTCATCGTTCCAACCTCTCTAAGAATTAGATTCTGTTGCTACGTCATCCTACAGTCAAGGAAACTGAGGCTCTAAATGGTAAACCAGTGAGCCGCGTTCACACAACGCGAACGGAGGAGCAGAGACTTGGACCCAGCCAGTCTGTCTCCTCACAACACAGGGATGACATCTCCGTTTTATTGACGAGGAAAGCAAGTCTTTGAGATGGATCAAGGCTGTCCAAAGCCACACAGCTAGTCAGTGACGGGGCTGAGTTACAAACCCAGGTAGGTCTTCTCCAGAGCCCACAATATCCTTATTTTATTTTATTCTTTTCCTGTCTCAAGAAAAGAATAAAAGGCTGCAGTGCCTTTCATACCTCAAATGCTCAGTAGCCTCGTGAATAAAATGGAGATATTAATATCCCCCTCAGTGTAGATGCAATATGAAAATATGTGTTAAACCCTTGCACATGCTGTTCCTTCTGCACAGAATGCTTTTCTTTGTTAAAATTAGCATCTTCTTTGTTAACCTAACATCTAACCTGCACTCTAGGCTGGAGTACAGTGGCATGATCATGGCTTACTGCAGTCTTGAACTCCTGGGCTCAAGTGATCCTTCCACCTCAGCCTCCTGAGTAGCTGTGATGACAGATGTGTGCTAACCAGTCCTGGCTAATTTTTTAATTTTTTTTTATAGAGACAGGGGTCTCACTATGTTGCCCAGGCTGGTCTCAAACTCCTGGCCTCAAACAATCCTCCTGTCTAGGCCTCCTGAGTCACTGGGATTACAAGTATGACCCCCCACACCCAGCCTTTATCTCATTCCTTTTAAGCTCATCTCTTCTATGGGTTCTTTGAAGGCCACTTGTCCTCCTGTGTGCCACTGTTCCTGCCTTCCTGGACCTAAGGGAACAGTGACTGTCCATTGGCTGATGGATGAAGACCTGCCATCTGCATGGCTCAGGCTAGTCATATAGAGACCAATGCTCATCTCCATTGGTTTTGGGTACAATGAACCCACGTGGACCCTTGCTGGAATCATAGCATCCTAGTAATTTCAGATGCTCACTTCTGTGTAGGCTGAGTCCAAAGAAACTCTACTTACCTAAATTTTTTTTTTCAATTTTTAATTTTTATCTTTGGAGACAAGGTCTTGCTCTGTCACCCAGGCTGGAGTGCAGTGACAGGATCCTGGCTCACTGCAGCCTCTAACTCCTGGGCTCTAGCCATCTTCCTACCTCAGCTTCTCAAGTAGCTAGGACTACAGGGATGCACCACCACACCCAGCTAATTTTTAAATTTTTTTTGTAGAGATGGGGGCCTCGCTATGTTGCCCAGGTTGGTCTCACCCTCCTGGGCTCAAGCAATCCTGTCATGGCCTCCCAAATCACTGGGATTATAGGCCTGAGCACCCAACCTCCTAAAACTTCTGATTAGAGTCTAGTGCAATAGCAGTTAATGCATTGACCATTTCTCAAAGGCCTGCTCTGTGCAGGGTACTGGAGACATAGAGGTGAGTAGAAACTGACACTTCCCTGTCCCCCTGGAACTTACATTCTAGTGGGGGAGGTGGACATTAATCACATAGTCATGCCTAGAATGACACATTGATTTTTTAATGAAAGCTCCAGAGGATGGGACAATTTCACAGAGCAACCGGCCTTGGCCAACGAGGTTAGGGAGATAGCTCTGACAAAATGACTCTTGAGCTGAGACTCTGAAGATGAATAGATACTAAGTCAGCAAAGAAGAGAAGGAAGAGCATTTTGTGCAGAAGGAACAGCATGTGAAAAGGTTTAACAAACATTTTCCTGTTTCATCTGCACTGTGAGGGGAGACATTAATATCCCCAATTTACAGATGAGGCTACTGAGACTTTGAGAGATGAAAGGCCTTGCCCAAGGGCTTCAGATCTGGAGGGAGCAGCAGGAATTTGATCCAAATCTGCCTGCCTCGGCCTCAGCAGTCTGATGCCATGTTTTGACACTCTCTTCCACACTGGTGCTTAAAAATAGCATCACATGGCCGGGTGCAGTGGCTCACACCTGTAATCCCAGCATTCTGAGAGGCAGAGGCAGGTGGATCACTTGAACTCAGGAGTTCGAGACCAGCCTGGCCAACATGGTGAAACCCCCGTCTCTACCAAAAATACAAAGATTAGCTGGGCGTGGTAGCACATGCCTGAAATCTCAGCTACTTAGGAGGCTGAGGCACGAGAATCGCTTGAACCCAGGAGGCAGAGGTTGCACTGCCAGATTGTGCCACTGCACTCCAGCCTGGGTGACAAAGCTAGACCATGCCACACACACACACAAAATATGGTATCACATGATGATGGAAGGAAAGCTGCTTTTGGGAAAAAAAAATAATGCAAACGGGCCAGACATTTGTGTCAGACAGAGCTTTTTAAGTTGCTGTAGTAGAAACCCAACTCACACTGACTTAAGCAAAAAAAAAGGAAATTTATTGTCTCATGTAACAAGAATCCAGGAATGGAAGACATTAGGCACAGCTGGACCCAGAGGCTCAAAGAAGACCATCAGGGCTTTGTGTGTGTGTCTCTCTTCCCCTGATCCTGCTTCCTGGGTGTTAGCTTCCTTCTCAAGTCCCACGAGATGGCCCCCGGAAGTCTCTTGCTTACCCCTTCCTCGCTGTTAGCAGTTGCAGAATTTTAAGAGACTTCTCTTTTCCAGCCACTCCAGGGAAATGTCCCTGGGTTGGCTCCGATTGGACCGACTTGGTCATGTGCCCATCCCAAAGCCAATCAGTGTAGTTAGAGAGCTGAAATGTTCTAATTGACCAAACGTTGGTCACATGCCTATCCTGGAACCAATCAATGAGGCCAGGGGCTGGACTCCTTTGGTGGGTGCTGCCTCATGTGATCACCCTTGTATCTGAAGATGGTTCAGCCTCACCCAAGCTCTATGGACTGAGCATGTAGGAAAATAGGAACAAGGAATAGGGAATGCTGGAAAAGAAAAAAAAAAAGACGGGACCCACAAAAAACTCAAAATAGAAAAGGCAGCCAGGCGTGGTGGCTCACGCCTGCAGTCCCAGCACTTTGAGAGGCTGAGGCAGGTGGATCACTTGAGGTCAGGAGTTCGAGACCAGCCTGGCCAACATGGTGAAACCCCGTCTTTACAAAAAATACAAAGATTAGCTGGGCGTGGTAGTACATGCCTGTAATCCCAGCTACTCGGGAGGCTGAGGCACGAGAATCGCTTGAACCCGGGAGGCAGAGGTTGCAGTGAGCCAAGATCACGTCACTGCACTCCAGCCTGGGTGACAGGGTAAGACTCCGTCTCAAAAAAAAAAGAGTTTCGGAAACAGGATACCATGAAATAATTAATTGCTTGCCTCCTGAGGCTCTGTCCACGACTCCCAGATATCTACTTCTGAAACTGCCAGTTCTCCGTCTGGATGGTTTCTCTACCTCCTCTGGCAAATAGAGATCATTCTAATACCAACCTTACAGACTTCAGGGGTCGTGTAAATCAATAAATTAAGCCCAATACATAGGCACATAGCATTATATCAGTGTTAGTGTTATGAGCTTTATCATGCCCATTTTGCAGACACATAACCTGAGGCTGAGAAAGAAAACACAGCTTGCTTTAGGCTACGTAATGGGTGGTGGAATCAGACGCGGCCAGATGTGGGTCTTCAAAGCCTGAGCTTTGTCATCTCACCTCTGGAAGGGTAAATCTATGTTGTTTGTTGTGGTTTTTCCTTTAGCTGCTTGGGCCAATTCATACAATGGATGCATTTATGCACACCTCATTTTAATCCAATTCTGATTAGAAGATCCCTTAGACATGGATTCATCCACACATAGGTAAGCCAAGGGAATGTATCCATCACTAGAAATTAATCATGTGTTCTACTGTGCCCTACATGAGAATCAGAATCATCAGGTCTAGCAGGTAACTGGGATGGGAGCACAAGGCAGGGATGCAAAGGAGACATCCCACGTAAGGCACTTTCAGAAAATTGCTCTAAGTGCTTCTAAAGGCCATTACAATGGCTACTCTTTCTTGAGTACCTACTGTGTGCAAAGTACATTAACACAATCTCATCAAATCTTCCAGCAGCCATATGAGGGAGGTATTATCATGCACATTTTAGAGATGAGGAAACAGAGGTTCAGAGAAGTGAGGTGACTTAGGCAAAGTTGCAGTTACATGGTGGAGCCAAGATTGGAACTCAGGTCTATTTCCAACTGACTCAGGAATCAATGTCATAACCCTGACCTTCCATCTTCTCTTAGGACGTCCTATGGTTTACATAGCTGGCTCTTGATTGATTAATGCTTAAACGGGTTCTGGTTTTTCAGCAGGGCTGGGTATTTGCGCGACTCCAAGAATGGACCGTTCCTTAAAGTTTGGGCCTCTGGCATCTCTCTTGCCTCACCTGGTCCCGCTCCTGTTTTTTTTTTGAATAACAGGCAATATGTTGATTCAACAAGCATTTACTGAACACCTGAGATCTTAAATTAGACTCCCTTTCTAGGAAGAGCCTTAGAGCCTTAGGATTCACATGAAGTCTTTCACGGAGGCTGTGTTTGCAGGAGAAACCCGTGAGAGGTTAGGGAAGCAGGGCAGAGCAGGAGAAGACTCTGGGCAGATGTGATTGTAACTAGAGTCCAACCTCAGTCAGATCCCATAGGGAAGTGTGGGGTGTTACTGGTCCCACAGAGTTGTCCCCAACCCTGAGGCCAAGGGCTGGCCTTTTGTACCCCTGTATTAAACAGCATTGGCTGTGGGCTGCTTTAGGGGCTGCATGTGGCAAAACTTCCTACTCAGTGGCAGCTCCCATTAGCAGAGCTCTGGTTCCTTCTCTGGACAGCCTAGAGGAACAGTGAGGGACAGGTGCATGAGTAAAGAGATCTGAGTGGGATACCAGCAGCATTTACTATGCCTACTATGTCTTGGGCACTGTTTGCCCTTGTGGTATTACCTACATCATCCAGAAGGGCTATCATTTGCCTAACATTTTAGACATGTGGTCAAACGGAATTCTCCCTACAATCCTATGAGGCAGATACAGCCCATTTAACAGATGAGAAAGATGAGACTCAAGGAGATGTTGGTATCAGAGTTGAGAAAAACACAAAGCCCATCTTCTGTCCCTGAGTCTGGTCCACAGGTCTGGGCAGCTGCCTGCTGTGCTGTCCTCCGCCTTTGAGAAGGTCAGCAGGGAGGCAGAGACCCAGCCAGCAGCAGGCAAGAGCTGTAGCCGAGGACGGCTTTAATGGCCCTGGCATTGGCTGACATTTGGGTTTTACTCTCTGTGGGAAGTGCTCTAATTACTCCTGTTCATTCAGAAGTCCAACTTAACTACTGCTTGGGTTTTATGGAGTGCTTTGGGGTTGCCATTTCTTGAGACCACGATGGTGACAGGGAGACTTGCCTCTTTCCGAGTCTCCAGTGGCGGCTCGCATGTGGACCATTTACAAGCCAGATGCTGGAGGAGCCTCTTTGATCTTTTCTCTCTGTGCCAGGCACATCATGCACAGCTCTGCCACCCTCCCAACCATCCTAGGAGGTAGGTTCAACAAATCCACCCCATTTGGCAGATGAAAAACCTGAGGTCCAGGGAGGGTAAATGGTTGCCCCAGCTCCCGGAGCTAGGAAGTCTGACGTCAGAGCCTGGATGGTCTCGACCGCTTGGCATCATGGTCTCAGTCTCTCTGACAGCCCTCAGCTCCGACAGGGAGAACTCTTCTCAATACCCTTGCTAGGTCTGCAAGGAAGATACTGAGAGCCCCACTTGGTAGGTGGGGAAACTGAGTCAAGAAGCCATAGAGCAAAGAGGTGAAAAGCATAGGCCACAATGAAGTTAGACTATCTGGTTGGTAGCCTAGCCTCCCTACGCACCAGCTGTGTAACGTTGTGCACCTCTCTGGACCTCTGTTTTTCATCTGTTGGGAGAATGAACTGTAAGGACAACAAACGGAGAATGGAAAGTTCTTGGCACCTGTGGCGATTGCTAGGGTAATGAGTCCAGGGTGAGTTTGGGGCACTATTTTATGTCACCACCTCTCCGGCTCTATGCTCTACCTGACCCCCACCTTAGTTCCTGGGTCTTTGCCCCAAAAAGCAACTGCTCTTAAGAAACTCTCTCACTTCAACAAGTGTCCTGAGTTCTTGTGACTGGAGACTGCCATGATTTCTGCCTTTGGGGAAAAATATCATGCAGGGAACAGATACAGGAGTTGCTTCCAGGGAAAGGGGGGAGGGGTTTCTCAGTCTCGTGTTAGAGACATGTTAGTTTCTCATCACATGTTCGACAAGAAGGAATTGCCTTATCCAATGGTCCCCTCCCCATGCCCCATTTTATAGGTGGGGAAACTAAAATGGCATCAATAAATATTCATTGATGAATGAATGAATGAATGAGTCGCATGTGAAAACAGGAGGCAACACCTGCCAAGCCCTAGGCCAAAGGCTGGGATCTGGCAGTGAGCAGAGCTGCCTGGTAAGGTGACTCAGCCTGTGTTCTGCAGACCTTTGTGGATGCTGGTCACTTATCATGAGGTGGCAGGTGCCTCTAGAGTGGCCCTATGTCTAGGACACAGTCTTTGCTCCCAAGGAGTCCATGAATGGCTAGTAGAGACAAAAGATGACCATTCCACGTGATAAATGAAATACAGTTGGCTCTCCATATATCCATGGTTTCATATCTGTGGATTCACCCAACCTTGGATAGACAATATTTAAAAACAAAACAAATGCCAATATACAATTTTAAAAATGCAAAAAATACAGTATAACAAGTATTTATGGAGTGTTTACATTGCATCAGGTATTATATGTAATCTATATGTAATTTAAAGTATACGGAGGATGCGTGTAAGTTATATGAAAATACTATTCCATATAGTATATGCCTTATATCAAGGACTTGAGCATTCATGGATTTTGGTAACTCTGTGTGTTGCGGGGGAGGGTGGGTGTCCTTGAATGAATTCCCCATGGATATTGAGGGACAATTACAATAACAGTAGGAGGAAGCACCCATTACATGCAAGGCACCACTCTAGGTATTAGTTGCATCTTCTCAGTAACTCTCGAAGATGGTGTTACCATTCCCATTGTATAGATGAGGAAATGGAGGCTCAGAGAGGTAGGTAATATGCCTGAAGTCACACAGGACACAGTTGATATGGAATCCAAACCCAATCTCTTTAGGTCCAGAACTGCTGCGTGGCTGGGACTGGGGACTGCCCACCTCTTCCCTCTGCCCTTGAGGGGAAATGAGTCTCTGAAGAGGTAGGAATGTGAGCCAGCTGAGGTTTCTGCTCTGGAATGTGGTACCCGGATGGGCAGCAGTCAAAGCAAAGCCCATCCAAGCCAGAAGCTTCTTAGCAAACTCCCTCCTCCTCCCCATCTCCTCCTGGGATGGGATTCAAACTGAGCTTAGCCCCTTTGTGTTCCGTCTGGAAAGCAGACATCCTGCCCCCATGGGGGCTCCGGCTTCCATCCCACCCCCTACCTTTACCCAGATTCCAGTGGCTTTCAGTGCCCCACCAGGCCTTCTAGACAACTGACATTTTACACCGCCCCAAGCTTTCCCCTGTGGTCAGCGCCAAGCAGCGGTAACAGGATTAACCCCATGGAGGCAGATCACTTAATTAAACTTTGGGAGGAAGAAGGCTGTCTCCTCATCACAGCTCTAGGGGAAGGGGAGGGGGCTTCTAATGGGCCAAGTTGAGGGGTTGTGTCCCCCTGCAGTTAATACTGGCTCAACCAGTGGCCGAGAACATCCACCCATCATCTTCTACCTGTACACCCATCCAACAGTCACTGACAGCCTCACCTGTGCCCTGGCATGTGTTATCACTAGGGATAGATCAGTGGTGGACCCAACTGGCTTCCCTCTATCCACTCTTCCCACCTTTTGCCAACCCCGTAGTTCATTCCTCACACAGCAGCCAGAGAGATCTGTATGAACCATAGAGGGATGGTGTCTCTGCCCTGCTTAAAACCTTCCATGCCTTCTGTGGCTCCGGCTCTCCCCCATCTCCATGTTCTCCCCTTGACATGTGACTTAGACTCCACTTTTTGATGGGAGGAGCTTCAATTTCCCCACCCCTTGAACCTGGGCTGGATTTGGTTTGACAAATAGAATTTTGCAGGAGTGACACTGTGACAATCCCAAGACCTTGTGGCTTCCATGCTTTCTTACTAGTAGCCCTGCTTCCACTTAGAGAATAAGCCTAGGCTGGAGGATGAGTGATCACATGGGTGAGAGCCAGGTCCCCCCAGCAGGGCCATTCTAAACCCACTGCCAGGAAGCTGACCCTCAAACAAGTGGGAAAGGCCAGCTTAGATCAGCAGAGCCACCTATGTGACCCCTAGCTGACCACAGAAGCATGACAGGGCCCAGACAAAGCCAGAAGGACTATGACACCTAGACTCACGAACTAATACTTAATGCTTATGGTTTTAAGCCACGGAATGTTGGGGTAATTTGTTTTGCAGCATTATTGTAGCACTCACTGACTGACACAGTCTCCCTTTGCTTTTTGTATTAAAGCCAACCTCCCCCTTGATCTCAGCTCTTCCCACTCCTCCCCTCTCTCACTCTCACCCCCTCACTCACTTTGCCCAGTTTTTTTGCATTCATTTTCTTATAAGAATCTCCCTTTTTCCTGCTTCCTGGTCTCCCTGACCATCCAATCTGGCACATGATAGGTCCTCAATAAATATTTGTTGAGTGAATGAATGAATGAATGAATGACTCAGTTGATAAATGAACAGACACCATTACTCATTGTTCTTATGGGGTTTATCACCCAGTGGAGGAGATGATGTTACCAGATCACAGACTCAACCTGGCACAAAGGAGAGTGTCTAAGGAGGGAACAGTCAGGTTATCGAGAAAGGCTTCCCCAGGGAAAGGACATCAGAGCTGGGATCTGAAGGACCAGTAAACATCAATTAGGTACAATGGGCAGGGAAGGGCATTTCAGGAAAAGAGGACAGCAGGTGCCAAGGCCCTAAGACAGGAGGGAGTGTAACAAAGTCAAAGAAATGAAGAGAAGCGGCCAGATGCAGTGGCTCACACCTGTAATCCCAATACTTTGGGAGGCCAAGGTGGGCGCATCACTAGGTCAGGAGTTCGAGACCAGCCTGGCCAATACAGTGAAACCCCATCTCTACTAAAAATATAAAAATTAGCTGGGCGTGGTGGTGGGCGCCTGTAGTCACAGCTACTAGGGAGGCTGAGGCAGGGGAATCACTGGAACCCAGGAGGCAGACGTTGCGGTGAGCAGAGATCACGCCACTGCATTCTAGCCTGGGTGACAGAGTGAGACTCCTTCTCAAAATAAATAAATAAATAAATAAATAAATAAATAAATAAATAAATAAGAGAAAAGGAAAAGAAAAAAAAATGAAGAGAAGCTGGAGAAGGGGATTTTGATTTTTTTAAAGCAAAAGGAGATTTTAAAGCTCCAAAGGATGGTCACCCCTTCCTTCCCCTGCATATGCACCCCCACCTTGGGAAGTTTGGGGCTATTTCATTAGTATTTTCCCACTCTTTCTCTTACGACAAATGGGGGACCTGAATTACTAGGAAGCAGAAGATCCTAGGGTTTAGCTAACTACCCTCAAAACTTCTCCCAGGATTTGCTAGACCCAATTTCTTCCATTTGGGCTCAAATCTTCCAGACAAGGCCATCAGAAGCCCAAGGTGGAGCCAGTAACCTCGGAAGCTCCCATTTATGGGGCTCATAGCAACTGCCTGGTATTGTGCTAAGGATTTTACAAACACTTTTATCTCAGACTTCAGGACTTTCCCAGTCATAAAAAAAACTAGCACTAAAGCAGCTATTTTCTTTCTTCTTATGGGGCCTGAATGGCAATTAGCTTTTATCACAAAAGCAACTCTATTTGATTTAATGGCTACCTAAGGTGGGAAAGATTGTCTTGAGTGATTAGTAATGTCTGCCTTGGTACAGGAAGGGAACTTGCATAATGTGTGCTCCGCATTTGCCATTTTGCTTTAGGTCGTGCCCTAGTAGTTCCTCAAAATCTCAGCTTGGTATGTAAGCCAACTCTTGAAGGTCAACTCTGCACTGACCAGCCAGGGAAAGAGTAAAGGCATTCCCACCAGGGAAAACTTCAAGGAACAAGTTTTCGGAGGGCCACAAGGCAGGACGGTGGGGCAGCAGGCAGTGACAGGAGGCATGCACTTGGAAGGGCAAGTCCAGGACAGATCAGGGAGGGAGGACGTCCAGGGCTGGCTTAAGGAAATGATTGGGAAACTGATTCAGCTTTCGGAATTGCCTGTGTTTTCCTGCAATCATGATGCTCATATGCACAACTGGGGTGATTTCAGCTTGACAGAGTGCTGATCTGGGTGGGTTTCTCATGCTATGGTTTTGTTCCATTAGACCAGGGGTCAACAAACTGTGACCCATGGGCGAAATCTGGCCTGTGGCTTGTTTTTGTAAGTATGTGTTATTGGAACACAGTCACACCATTTGTTTACATACTGTTTATGGCTGCTTTACTCAACTCTGCTACAATGGCGGAGTTGAGTCATTGCAGCAAAGACCATCTGGCCTGCAAAACGGCAAATACTATCTAGCCCTTTATTGAAAGAGTTTGGAGAACCTCCAGTCATCACTATACTAGGCAGGTCACACACAGCATTGCTAATCCCCCCCAGCAACCCTGAGAGGTATTGCAACCTGCTCATTGCAGATGGGGAAACTGAGGCCCAAGGAAGTAAAGTGACTTGCCAAGGGTCACACCATGGGTGATAGATCTAGGACTCTAACTAGATTTGTTTGATGATAAATTCTGCTTTTTTTTTTTTTTTTCAAGTTCTCACTTTAAAAATTCTTGAGAGCTTTTTAGACACATGAGAAATGACAACTCCAAGGCATTACCCACTGTCAATTTGCGGCAGCGAGAATATGGGTGGCGGTTGGTCGTTCCTTTGTCATTTTCTGTTATTTCTCCTATTACTACTATTGAGTGATTACAAGGTGCCAGATACTTTATCTATCATTCTTAGTTTGTCCTCACAATAGCCCTATGAGATATGGTGCGTTATTATCCCCAGATTACAAATAGGGAAACTGAGGCACAGACAGGGGTTGCAATTTTCACAGGTCCTCTTAGGATGGCACTGGGATTTGAACCCTGGCTTTTTCTGGTCCCTGCCTGCAGGCTTCGTCTGTCTTTGGAGAACATTGATCCTGTTCCTCCCATACCTTTGTTTTCATGGTCCAGATTCTCCGAAATGTTCCCATCTGTTATCTCTTATGTGTGTGTGTGTCGTGAGGGAAGGGGTGCAGGTGGTGAGTGCAGGAGGGCTTTATTATCCCTGTTTTCTTAATAGGGAAACTGAGGCCCAGAGGGGGGAAGTCGGCCTGAGTAGCTGGGACAGGAGGGCAGGGCTCTATGCGTGGCTCAGTCCTTCCTCCCGCCCTTCGATCAGAGCTAAGCGCCATCCTCTCCCCTCCCTCCCGCGGCCCCCCTCCTCCAGACTCATCCCCCCCAGGGAGAGCCGAGGAGGACAGTGATGGATTTGGGCCAGCCTTCATTTTCATTCTCGATCCCTGCATCTCGCGCTCGCTCTCCCTCCCTCTCCACTTCTCCTCCTGCAGACGGATGACAAGTGAGAATGTCTGTGACCCAGAGAAATTATCTTCCCTTCTCTTTCACCGCATAATTTTCTGCCCTCTCGTCTGGACAAGCCTGGGTGATTTTTAGCTACAAAAAAGGGGGAAAATTATCATTCAGGAAAAAAAAAATAGAAGGAGGCTCCTAGCTATCCCACAGACAGGCTGTCTTCTGGGTGAAAATGAGAATCTCCTGTCTTGTGAACTTGGTGGGGGACTTTGCAGGGGGTGTTCACACCGCAGGATGACTGTGAGCACCCTGGAGGGCCAGGCCCATGCCCCAGCAGATTCTAGAGGCTTGAGGCCCCTGCACATTTTTTCTGGGAGTACCCCAATGTCTACCACATGTGGGTGCATACCTGGAGGACTTCATGGGGGAGGCAGCACAGTCATGAGGCCCCCGTGATTCCCTTGCATCACCTCACTCTCCAGCCCTGTGCCTAGGACCTGGCAACTTTTCCCCAGCCTGTGGCTTTCTGGAAGTTTCTTTCTCCCTCCCCACCAATCACATACACCTGCATGCCCAGACACTACGCTACACGCTCAGGGCCTGCTCCATAGGTCGACATGCTAAGTCTCATTATTTCTAAAAAAATCTCTTTTATTTTTCTGATTTAAAATTTCAAACATTACAAGAAAAGGTTTAGCAAGTAAAGGTCCATCTTTTTTCTCAACCCTTTTAGTATAACCACTGCTAATGGGTTGGTATCTGTTTTGCCAGACTTTCCCATGCAAACATCATGATTATAAAAAGGTACACACACATGCATACGCGCACGCACGTGCACACACACACACACACACACACACGATTCACTGAGTTGCTCACCCAGCACTGCCATTTTCTGTGTGACCTTACGCAGGTTGCTCAACCTCTCTGAATCTGCTTCCTCATCTGTAAAACAGACACAGTTATAGACTGTAGGTTGTAGGGAAAACTGAATAAATTAACACATGTAATGTGCTTAGAACAGTGCTGAGAACATAGAAAGGATAGAGGAAGAGCGTTGGAATACACTCTCCCTAGCCCCAGCACTTTAATCAGCCTAGCCTCTCTTTGTTTTACATATTATGAATTGTTTAGGAAAATAGGTTCTCCTGCTTTAAACAGCACACACACACACACACACAGACACACACACACACACCAGTTGTAAAGCTGCTAGCACTGGGGTCTGAGCAAGGCTGTGGTTAGCAGACTAAGCTGGTGTACTCCTACTGTGTGACCTTGGATGAGTGACTTTGCCTATCTGGGTCCCAGTTTCGCCATCTATAAAATGGGAATAATAATAGCACGGAGGGCTCTTGTGAGGAGTAACTTAGCTAAAGTGTGTAAAATAGACAGCAGTGTCTGACATACCATAAGGATTGCCCCCAAATGGTAGCTGTTGTTGTTATTAATTAGCTATGAACATGACTTTGCATTGAATGGATTAGAGGGGGTGTGTACTTATTCAGGGCCTAGAAGCAACTATGACCTCCCTCTTTCCCAACCCTTGCTGTCACTTTGGGGTCAGAGATGGGCCTCATAGGGTTAGTGAAACCTCTGAAATTATGCGCACGCACACCCCTTTTGCATCCACTAAAAACGGTTTTCTTCTCAGGCAAAGATCTTTCTCTTTCATCAGATACTCAAAGTGGTCATTAACCCAAGAGAGTTAAGAACCCCTGAGGCTTAACACAGGCTCTCTGCTTCCTGCAAAGATCTGCTTTTCTACTAAGGAGAAGCCAGAGTTTGAATCTCTAAGCAGTGTTCTGAGGACTCTTGATGGTCCCAGAAATCCTTCCAGGGAACCTGGGCGGCTTCTCCCTTTCCCACCTCGTATTTTTGTACAACTAGATTTTCTTCATATGCCTCAAGCAAAACAACAGGTCGCAAAAGTGGGTTTAAGAATCCAAGTGTTGCTGGGAGCGGTGGCTCATGCCTGTAACCTGAACACTTTGGGAGGCCGAGACAGGTGGATCACTTCAGTTCAGGAGTTCAAGACCAGCCTGGGCAACACAGTGAGAACCTGTTTCTACTAAAAATACAAAAAATTAGCCAGGTATGGTGGCTTGTGCCTGTGGTCCCAGCTACTGAGAAGGCTGGAGTGGGAGGATCACTTGAGCCTGGGGGCGGAGGTTGCAGTGAGTAAGCTGAGATCATGCCACTGCACTCCAACCTGGGTGACAGAGTGAGATCCTGTCTCCAAAAAAAAAGAAAAACAAAAAAGAATCCAGGTGTTTTCTATTAAGCCAGACATTTGCAAAAATGTAGAACAATGCCACTCTGCAACCTCCGCCTCCTGGGTTCAAGCAATTCTCCTGCCTTAGCCTCCTGAGTAGCTGAGATTATAGGTGCCCACCACCACGTCTGGCTAATTTTTTGTATTTTTAGTAGCGATGGGGTTTCACCATGTTGGCCAGGATGGTCTCAAGCTCCTAACCTCAGGTAATCTGCCCACCTTGGCCTCCCAAAGTGCTGGGATTACAGGTGTGAGCCACTGCCTGGCCCTCCTCATTAAATTTTTATTTTTAGAAAATTATTAGCTTTCTATAAAATATGTTATGTTAATATATAATGATTTTATAATTATTATTTTAAAATAATTAAGCCTTTTAAATGTCTCAGTTTTAATTTCTAAAACAGTAAATATGGATACATATAGCTTACATAAATAAAAGCTCTTTGAGATCCTCAATATTTTATGAGTGTAAAAGTGTCCTGAAACCGCAAAAGTTTGAGAACTGCTGTTCTTTGGAAACCTACCTGGTTGTGATAGAAGGAGCTGTGACACATCCAGTTCTAACCCAGGGCTTTGGCTATGGGGCATTCTGGGAGATGTGGTAGGCAAGGCAGGCTAGTGGCAGAAAAAGGGGTGGATTAAGGATCAGGCCAGCTGAACAGTAGCCAGAAACAGCCACCCTTAACGGTCATAAAATCAGCAATGGATGTGTAATAATATGGAGAAAATAGTGTTTTGTCCAATTCGTCTCAGGAGAGTCTTGCATGAGGCTGTTACAGGGATAAGTAGTGAGATCCCCAAGAGGCTTTCTCAAGTAACAGTGATGATTGCTAAACTGCCTTGTAAGGACTGTGTACCTAGTAACTAACTGCAAGGCCATTGTTTGCTGAAGAGGTTATGCAAATTTGGGGCCAGAACGGAATTGCTGCAGTTCCTGGAGGAGAGGCTGAACTTTGCCACCAGAGGGCACTCTTTTTTGCCATCTCCCCTAGAAGCTCTCTGCTACCCCTTAAAACAGTGCAGAGCAAATACCTTTACTGGCTTTTAGTTGAAGGCGCAGCAAGTTATTGGTTATACTGGGCAGAAAATGTGGGCTGATTGTAAAGAAGGAGCAAATGGAGAAGCAGGTGAAATCAGCAAAGAGGCAAATCAGGACTCCTGGGCAGGAAAGGGCTCCCTTATTCATCAAGAGTGAGTTTGTGGATCACTCTGTAAGACTCAAGACCCAAGGTGAAAACATGAACTCTCCCATTAGGAAATGATGCTAGCTGAGAAACATCCTCAGGGGCCACAAGGAAGGTGAAAATCCCAAATCTGCTGGGGAAGGAGGCTGGCGATAGGAAAGGAGTTTCCTTGACCAACTAGCATGGATCATTTAATATGGAATGCTTTATCTTTAAGAAATAGATTCAAAAAATTCAAACCCAAAGCTGACTCACATAGAACCTGGCTGTCTTTGCAGGTTGGAGGTAAATAATCAGGATATCGGTCTGCCTTGTTAAAGAGGCTAAAATTCTTCTCCTTTCCTTCTGTCCCTAGTTTTCCCTGAACAAGGAGTGCAGTTACTGCCCACCTGAGGAAATTTTGAATGCTCTTGAAAAGGTTCTGGAATGCAGCTGTGAAGCCAGAGGTATTTCTTTCACAGATGATAAGCTCTGGGGCAGTTAGCCACAAGAGGGGCAAGTCATGCCAGGCTCTGCCAGTGGGAAGGACAGAGGTTTGGGGATTGGGGGGAGCTGTGGATGACTCCCAACTCTCAAATCTTACTTCTAGAACATCCCAGAACATTCCTGTGGTATGTTCTTGGTTCTATCACTGAATCTCCACCAGCCAGGGTTCTGGGAGGAATGAAATGCTAATTGAGGGGGGTTTAAAGGAACAAATGTGTGGATGAGGTTAAGAGACATCAGAAAGGGGAGTGAAGCTACTTGGGACTGGCAGCAGTGGGGAGCCATTACATCTTGTTCTTATAAGGCAAGGTGAAGCAGAAGCTACTGGTTGTCCCCAGGGAGCTCATGATTTCTTAATAGGGTCAATTTCACCCCCAAAAGGGGCAAAAATTGATTATTGGGAGGTGAAACAAATCTTACTCTGTATGTAGAAAGCACAAATATACATACAGCACATAAACAGGAACACAGTATATCTGCAGTATTGTAATTTCATGGGGAGGATGAGTGATTAGAAAAAAGTCTAGAAAGTCTTCTTAGAGGGATGATCATTTTTAAAAAGGTTGGCTGAGTGCAGTGGCTCATACCTGTAATCCCAGCACTTTGGGAGACTGAGGCAGGCAGATTGCTTGAGCCCAGGAGTTTGAGACCAGCTGGGAAACAGGGAAACCCCCATCTCTGCAAAAAATAGAAAAATTAGCTGGGTGTGATGTCGCATGCCTGTGGTCCCAGCTACTCAGGAGGCTGAGGTGGGAGGATCACCTGAGCCCAGGAGGTCAAGGATGCAGTGAGCTGTGATTGCGCCACTGTACTCCAGCCTGGGCAACAGAGTGAGACCCTGTGAAAGAAAGAAAGGAAAGAAGAAAGAAAGAAGAAAGAAAGAAAGAAAGAAAGAAAGAAAGAAAGAAAGAAAGAAAGGGAGAGAGGAGAGAGAGAAAGAAGGAAACAAAGAGAGAGAGAAAGAAGGAGAGAGAGAAAGAAAGAGAGAAAGAGAAAGGAGAGAGAAAGAAGGAAAGAAAGAAATACAGAAAGAGAAAGAGAGAAAGAAAAAAGAAAGGAGAAAGGAAGGAAGGAAGGGGAAAGAAAGGAAGGAAGGGAGAAAGAAGGAAACAAAGAGAAAGAAGGAAAGAAAGAAAAAGAAAAAAGAGAAAGTAGAAAGAAGGAAAGAAAGAAATGCAGAAAGAGAAAGAGAAAGAAAGAAAGCGAGAAAGTGAGAAAGAAAGGAAGGAAGGAAGGGGGATAGAAAGAAAGAGAAAGAAAGAAGAAAGAGAGAAATAAGGAAAGAAAGAAATACAGAAAGAGAGAGAAAGAAAGAAAGGAAGGAAAGGAAGGAAGGAAAGAAGGCCAGCCTCAGCCTCTCAAAGTGCTGGGATTACCACGCCAGGCAATACATGGATGTTTTTCAAAAACTCCCTAGGTGATCTTGATATTTATCTAGGTCCGGTCTGAATCATATGATATGCTTTATAACTATTATCTACCCGTACACGTGTACATTTCTATCCTTCCTGTTTTTTAAACTGAGATATAAATTAGATAATGGACACATGTTGATGAATTTTGACCTAGGTATACACTGTGTACCTATCACCCAGATTAAAATATAGAACGTTTCTCTTCCCCAGAGGCCATTGCTATCCTATTACCACCTTCAGTTTTGCACATTCTTGAACTTCAGGCCAGTGCTGCTGTGGATGCCAATGGTTTCTTTTTCACTGCTGAGCTGTATTCTGTTGTGTGGATATACCACAATTTTGTTATCCATCCTCTGTTGACAGACATTTGGGTTGTTTCCAGTCTTTCGCTATTGCAAATAATGCTGCTATGGACATTTGTATATAGATCCTTTGTCTATATTCTTATTTTAATGACATTTTATTCCTTTCTCCTTTCATGTTATACTCCAAGTCCAATTTTCTTTTTTTTCACATCTGCAACATATTACTTTTTCAAAGAATGGATTTTGAGAGAAAATAACATGGGGCAGAGATACGGAATAGAAAATAAATACAAGGCCAAGTGTGGTGCTCACACCTGTAATCCCAGCACTCTGGGAGCCCAAGGCGGGCAGATCACTTGAGGCCAGGAGTTCGAGACCAGCCTGGGCAACATCGGGAAACCCCATCTCCACTAAAAATACAAAAATTAGCTGGATGTGGTGGTGCGTACCTGTAATCCCAGCTACTCGAGAGGCTGAGGTAGGAGAATCACTTGAACCCAGGAGGCAGAGATTGCAGTGAGCCGAGATTGTGCCACTGCACACTCCAGCCTGGGTAACAGTGGAACTCTGTCTAAAAAAAAAAAAAAGAAAAGAAAAGAAATACAAATGTAGGCGGTTTTGCTAATTGTTTGATAACCATAACAAGCTAGTTCAGTGACTGCCCTGTATATAACACAATGAAGGTTCCAAGATCAAGGCTAAAAATTTCAGTCTCTGGTTTTTGGGACTTAGGGTGCAGTCCTTGATTTTGGATGGATCACCGGGTGCGTCATACTGTCCATGCTTTTAACTAGATTTGAACAGAAGAGTGGCCACTTGGCCCAGGTGGAAACAGATGAAGCATTTGGTTTCATGTGTCACGTAACTCCTGAAGTTCCTCCCCATGATGCAAGCCGCATGGGACTGGACTTCTTGTCAAATTCCTTCTTGATATGAGCTGGAATGTCCTTCTCTATATTCTATTTCTCTAGCGCCCGAGCAGTGCACTCCACCAAGTCCTGTTGCATCTCTTCCAAGATGTCAGCATTTTTTATTATGGCCTTTAGGTTGCACATGGTTACCTAGGGAGCAAGCAACCTTCCCACCTTGGCCTCCCAAAGTGCTGTGATTACAGGCATGATCCACCATGCTCAGCCACGTCTGGAGTTTTCTAGGTGCAGAACGACCATGTCCTGGTTAAAATGCAGCTGGAAGCACATTCCCTAGAGGCAAATGTGGCATGTAGAATATTCTATATTATTTCTGGGACAGCTACCTTGACATCCATCTTTTATGATAATCCTTTGGTCTTAGATGATTCCAGCACACGAAGCAGTATGTGCAGAGTAGGTAGGTATTTCTTCAACAAATGTTTGTTGGTGTATTAGTCCATTCTCACACTGCTAATAAAGACATACCTGAGACTGGGTAATTTACAAAGGAAAGAGGTTTAATTGACTCACAGTTCAGTGTGGCTGGGGAGGCCTCGGCAAACTTACAATCATGGCAGAAGGGGAAGCAAACACGTCCTTCTTCTCATGGCAGTGGGGAGAAGAAGAATGAGTGCCTAGTGAAGGGGGAAACCCCTTATAAAACCATCAGATCTTGTGAGAACTAACTCAATATCATGAGAACAGATGGGGGAAATGGCCCCCAGGATTTAAGTATCTCCACCTGGTCCCTCCCACAACACATGGGGATTACGGGAACTAAAATTCAAGACGAAATTTGGGTGAGGACAAAGCCAAACTATATCAGTTGGTTACAAGTCAATATGCCACACACTTAGGCAGAGAGCTGCATATTTAGCATTTACCCTATTGGGTGGATGCCTTCTCCTTGGGCATGATGGTTTCTCTTGGCCCAACTGGACCTTAACACTTGCTGGCATTAGATTAAGTGGACAGGATGGGGACTGCCCTGATGCCGGATTCTTGGAACCAAGGCTCACAGTTTCATCTCATCCCATGTCATTCGTGCTCTCAACCTTCCATGATTTTGAGACCTTAACTCTGTGCTATCTAGAACCTGTGGCCATCCGTATGATTTATATTTCATTGCAGACTTTTACTTTACAAGAATTTACATGGGCCTTGAGGGAACACAAAAAGCAAATAAACGTTCTTTTTTGTTTGTTTATTTTCTAACATTGTGTAATGAATCTGCACATCCCATAACTGTTCTTTCCTATTCCACAAAAAGTTTATTGTCACAATATGCCTCAAATCCTGGAAGCCCAGGGGATAGCAGAGCTCATGTGGAAAGATGTTCTACTTTCCACTGTTGTTCACTTTCCAACATCTCCGGCCCTTCCCCATCCAGGCTCAATGGATACACAAATTAAACCCCAGGAAGCGGTCTTTCTCCAATGGTGCTGTCTGTCCACCAAACTTGCTTTTGGGTGAAATAAGAATCACATATAAAATAAGGATTCATGCCTATCTTGATTCATTTCATCTTAGCCCTTCCCCCGAAATATGGAACTTGAAGTAGAGATATTTAAGTAAGCAATAGATTCATTTTACCATCAGAGACGGCTCTTTCAAGCGTGGTGTCCATCTTAGAGTCTTAAGGCTGCTACTTTTGAATTCAGACTCACCCATATTGTTATTCCCCCATCCACAGCCCCAAACCCTTACTCCATGGATCAGCTCAAGAATGCATTTGAGAGCAAGTAACAGAAAAGCCAACTATGTATTAAACAGACGGGAGCCGTTCTTCTTACATAATGAAGAGTCTGGAGGGAGGTGACTGGTGTGGATTAAATAGCTTGTTTGTCTTTGTGATTCTTTTTTTTTTTTTTTTTTGAGACAGAGTCTTGCTCTGTTGCCCAGGCTGGAGTGCAGTGGCGTGATCTTGGCTCACTGCAACCTCTGCCTCCAAGGTTCAAGCGATTCTCATGCCTCAGCCTCCCGAGTAGCTGGGACTGCAGATGTGCACCAACATGCCCTGCTAATTTTTGTATTTTTAGTAGAGATGAGGCTTCACCATGGTGGACAGGCTGGTCTCAAATTCCTGACCTCAAGTGATCCACCCATCTTGGCCTCCCAAAGTGCTGGGATTGCAGGCATGAGCCACCAAGCCCAGCTTCTGTCTTTGTGATTCTATTGGCCTTTGCCTCAAGGTTGGGAAATAGCTGTCACGGCTCCAGACATCACATCTGCCTCTGTTAAAGAAAGACAGAAAGAAGGCAGGAAGGGAGAGGGCCTACGGTTTCACTATCATTTTATTCAGGAATACGAAAACTTCTCTGGAAAGCTCCTAGCAGATTTCTGGTGTTTTTTTTTTTTTTTTCTTTTTGATGGAGTCTTGCTCTACTACCTATGCTGGAGTGCAGGAGTGCAGTGGTACGATCTCAGCTCACTGCAACCTCTGCCTTCCGGGTTCAAATGATTCTCCTGCCTCAGCCTGCCAAGTAGCTGAGATTACAGGCACCTGCCACTACTCCCAGGTAACATTTTGTATTTTGAGTAGAGATGAGGTTTCACCATGTTGGCAGGCTGGTCTTGAACTTCTGACCAGCGATCCACCCACCTTGGCCTCCCAAAGTGCTGGGATTACAGGCGTGAGCAACCGCACCCAGCCAGATTTCTGTTTATGTCTGATTGGCTAGAACTCTGTCTTGGACACCCCCTAGCTGCCATCAGGGCTGAGAAATCAAGTGGAAGGCAGCACTGGTGAAGGGGATTGGAAATAACTAGTTATCCCACAGTGTCTGCTGCGTCCTGTTTTCACCCCATCTCCTGCACCTCACTGTTGCATCATTGAACCTTCCAGTTTCAATGAATGGCAAGCTCTCAACAGTTGCTTCTACAAGGCTATTTAAATATCTCTCCAGTTCATTCCACACAGGGATTGTGTTCCAGAAACCTGGGCCAACTTTACATCCTCAAACACAAAGTCTCCCTGCTTCTGGACCTTTGAACTTTCTTTTCCCTCCACCCAAGGTACTGCTGGCCCCAGTTCCATTCTCAGCAAACATGGGTGTTATCTTCTTAGCCTTCACGTCTTGGCTGAAATGTCACCTCCTCAGGGTGACCTTCCTGGGCCACTGCAACCTAAAATCAGCCCTTTCTTTACCCCTCATCCCTAGCTGAAATGATACATGTTTTTGTTCCTGGCTTATTATCTGTTTTCCCAGGAGACCTCAGAATAACTTTCTCTGCTACGATAGTATGCCCAGGTGCAAAATACAGTGTAAAGATGTTGATGAATGTTTGTTGAATGAATGTGCGAATACGTGAAAGGGAGGAGGGAAAAATTCCAATAGTCTCCGAACTGTTGGTATATATTGTCGAGTGGGGAACATGGCCCAAATAAGTACAGAACTTTAAATGGTTACCACAGCACTCGTTAGGAGTAAAATGCATGTACATGCACACACGCACACACACACACACACACACACACACACGCCAAAATAAGACAATTAAATAAGAAAAAAGCAGAGGAATATTGAGGTAAGGGAAAGAAGTAGAGGCAAATTTTGTTGCCAGCATTTTTGCTTCATTATTCCATCTCAAGGAGTACGACGCTAGAGGCAGGCGGCCTCACCAAGCAGATGACAGAATTCGTCATTTGCAGTGGCCATGTTATTTTTAGATCTAAATGCATTTCTTTCAACATGGACTCCATATTGCTAGCTGCCAGCTCATGCAAACCGGGCCTCCATATGGAGGGACCAGGCTCTATTTTACATGTAATGCACACGTGCATCTTTGTTTGAAATAGGTTAGCTTGAAAACAGCCCTGCTCCACCCAGCTACAGGGGTCGCAGTGCATGTGTGAAGTTGGTCTTTCATCGCTGTGGCAACCTCCCACCTGGATGCCCCCTTTCTAAGAGGTCATCTGCATGCAAAGGTCATTCCCAGTACACTTCAGCCCTCCAAGACCAGGGACTGTGTCTCTCATCTTTGCCACTCTTATGCTCAGCACCTAGTGGTGTTTATTAAATGCTCATAGCATTAATATCTGAACCCCACCTTGTTCTGATCTTTCAGAAGCCTCTGCACCTCTCACATGGAGTTCATTCAATTCGTTCTTGTCTTCTGAACCCCACACTCCATTTTAAGCTCTTTCACCACAGGGTCTGCAGCTCTGCCCCTCAGCGCCAAGCCCCGTGCCTGGTCAATCACAGATCTCCGCAAACGGCGATTCCAGAGTGGCTGCCCAGCTTTCAAAATGCTGAGTGCAAATTCCCTGCTTCTGTGCACTCTGAACAAAGAGAGGTGTTGCTTTTTGGCAAAGGAGGTTGTCAAGAAGCTTGGGGAAAGAAGTCTCCTTCTGGCCCCCAACCTCCCTGAATCTTCCTTTGCCCCATCTTCTGCTTCTGGAATATTCTGGATTTGGAGAACATCAGTGACACAGGAAGGGAGACATGAGAGAACTAAGTGGGTGGAGAGACAAGCAGAAATCTGTCTCTGCAAAGGCACCGTCTAGAGTCTCCCCGAATCCTTGGGGCAAACCCCGCAGACCTTCCTTTATCTCCATCCTTCCTGGACAATCTCAGCAGCCGAGACCTCCTCCTCTCCATGCACAGTGCCCAGCCCCTCCTTCTCCCATTGCTGGACTCCATCCAGCCAGCCATGTTTGCTTCTGTGGAAATTTCCCCCACCCAAATTCTCCTCTGGCCCCAGCTATCCCGGCCACGAAGGGAGAGTGAGCTTCGTGTAGAACCAACTGAGCCTGCTGTGCAGAAGACAGACCTTGCCTACTTAGCAGGAGGGCAGGACCGACCTCCTTGCAGGCCCGGGTAGCCTCAGGTGCCCGTTGCCAGGGAGCAAACGGTCAGGACCTCGGTGGCATTCTCCCTCTCTCTCAAGGACAGGAGGGTGACCATCTGGGCCTCGGCCAGACTTCCACGGAGGAAGCCCCAGCCTTTTCTCTCCAGCAATGATGCCGTTATCAAAACCAGAAGAGGGAATTTGAATAAAAAGGAGAGGGGAGAGAGAGAGTCACCCCCCCACTGTGGTTTCCAGGCGACACGTCGTCTGTTGCGGTCGCTGTCATACAAACCCTTTCCCCGTAAGATGGCGGGTCCCACGGGGAGAAGGGGTGAAGAGGAATATTTTATCAGCCATGTACATATGTAACCAGAAACGGGGCTGAAAAGCAAAACCTCGTTTCCCTGAATGGGGGAAGGAGGGAGGGGGTGGGGATGCTGGTGGAGGTGGCAGAAGGGACTTATCTCTAGGAGGTCAACAGTGGGAACATGTGGTGACTGATTTCCACCCTCCATCTTGTCAACGCGGGGAGCGTCTGCACAGACAGCTGTTTGGGGCACAAAGTTTAAAAGGCATCTTGTTTTTGTATTTAGATATAAGAACCCAATATACATATCATAGGTGAAAGAAAAAAGAATAATAAATATTCTAAAACCATGCCAGAATGGGGTGGTTGAGTCTTTAGAGAACGGGGTGTGAATTTCTCATTCATGGGCTACTTCTCACTCATGGTTTGAAGATTACTTTGCTCCTTTGGGGAAGAAACCCTAAGCACTGGGAGGCCTGCCTTCCTCTGTATTGAAGTCTCACGTTCATTCTACAACACAGGGCAGTGCGGCACTGGGCTAGAGAAAGTCCAGCTTCCCTGTCCAGGTCTGAGAAGCCTGGAGGCCTGGTCAGCATTGAATGTCCAAGCATGCAGGGCAGAAGAGACGATTTCATCTCTGCTCCACAAAAGGCAGCCATCTCGCCCCTTCCCCACTGAGCACCATCCTCAGAGGACCTTAGCAATGAGTTAAAAGAAAACAATTGTGATGACACACTAGCTTTGCCCAAGAGTTTAGTGCGAATGCAACCAACCTTGCAGACAGTCACCAGCCCGCTTGCCTGGGGGAAGTGACCACTCACAAGGTACTTCGCGAAGGAGGCTGGTTTATTTATGCCGCTTTGTTTATTGTGCTGGTTGGGGAAGTCTAGCGGGAGAAGGTGAACCCATGCATTCTCCAGGAGGCATTTTTCTGGTGACTGGTCTGTAAGCCCATTTCCAAAGAACACAGCATGAAAATGATCAGATGTGAAGACAGCCATCCTGCAACCACTCTACCCAAACGCTTGGGTGGGGCTCCTATTACTACTGGCTCATCCAAAAGTTTGGGAGGTTAGGAAATAAAAAAGTTAAGCGAAGAGGAACGGAGACAGAATGAGAGGGAGAGAAGGGGAGAAAGAGAGAGAGAGAGGTGAGAAACGCAAGAACCCATCTGGACCATGCATCACATTGAAATTGCCCTGCATTAAAAATTCACCAGCCAGTGAATTTTCAAGGGATTTGTAGTAATTAGATGACAAAATGCTGGCAAATCTCAGGCTTGCCAAAGATGTTACTCAGGGGTCAAAGACTCGACACTTTCGGCTGGGTAATTTGTAAGTGTCAATCACTCGCAGCCATCAGAGAGGATGCAGCGATCTAACGGCTGCATTCTAACTAAGTCAGGCGAGCCCGCAGCCGGCCGGCTGCCAGCAAGCCCCCAGAACCCGCGGCCTGCCGGTCTCTGCCCCGCTCCCGGCTCGGGCACAGACAGCGGCTGCGGCCTCGCCAGGGACTTGGAGCCAGGCAGGCCGACCCAAGTTTCCAACTTCTAGCTTGATTTGATCCCCCTTTATTCTTTTTTGAAAGCTGCGGAGGCTTGCCAGGAGTTGAACTTCCCACCTTCGTGGAGGACAAAGTTCCCTGTCGTGCTGGTGCCATGAAAGGGTGACATGGGACTCTCTGCATTTGTGCAGGGTGGCCATTTCAGTGTCAAGGAGACTAGGTTCTCCTGCTTTGAGTTGCGTGACGCTCAGCCCCTGGGACGTCAGTCTTCTGATCTGTGAAGTGGGGATAAGATGACTTACCCTGAAGGGTGGTGATGACTAAGGAGGGAGCCCGCGGCGCTCTCTGCCTACAAACTCGTTCACTCCATATCCATGTGGCTTTGTCTAGGCGTCGTTCTGGGCACTGGTGACTCAACAGAGACCAAGATAACACACCCCGCCCTCATGGAACATTCTAGTTGGGGAGGGAGGAGAAGCAATAAACATATAAATATAAAGTATGTCAGAGGATGTTAAGGACTGGGAAGAAAATCAAACGAGTTGGGGACAGAGCGTGTTGGGGGCGGTACTTTACACAGGATGGAAGGGAAGGCCTCCCCGATGAGGCCACATGTGAGCAGAGACCTGGAGAAAAGAAGGGGACAGAGAGCATAAGGGACTGCAAGGTGGCCCTAGTGGCTTTGAAGTGGAGCAGACAATTCTAATCGCAATGAGAATTATTACCAGGAGGCTGAAGACCGCTGGGCAAAGGCAGCAGGGATACGGTGGGGGCTCGGCTCCAGAAGCCTTTGACACTTTGAAGCTCCAAGAAACTGGACTCGTGTTGACCAGCCTGATGGCCCCTGATAACCCCGATTCCAGAGCTCTACAAGGGCAGAGAAAGCACCCCGAGATGCCCACGTGTGGTGCCTGACCCTGCCTATCGGCCAGGGCTGACACTGGTGGGACGGTCTCATTCCAGTTGTTGGCACTGATTGAAAGTGAGCTGCAAAGGGGACCAGTGAGCCTGAGGGGAAATTGATGCTGTCGCAGCTGCAGCCGGCTGGGACTGCCTGGACCCCAGACCGGAAGCTGTTTGCAAGATGATGGCCCAGTTTTCTCCCTTGCTGCTCTGGCCCATTTGGGTATCTTCTGGAAGGAACACTGACTTCAGAGTCAGACAGATGGGGGTGGGGAGTGGGGGTGGATGGGCCTGAAGCCTGAGGCCTGAGTCTGTCGTCTCTGAGCTGTGTGACCCTGGGCAAGTCACCACACCTCTCTGAGCCTCAGTTGCTGCACCTGAAAAATGGGCATAAGAGCCTCCCTCACATGGTTATGGGCCGGCATTGTTAATGAGCATCTGGGGGAGGGCAGATTCTCAAAAGTGGCACTTCCAACCCCCCTATAACTAAAGATGATCATACTCCTGTCTATCACAATCGAAGCAAGAATTCTGCAGCTGAACCACACTTTAGGGAAACGGACCGGGGGCAAACTGCTGCTCTAAAAGATAAGGAGCTGCAACAGGACGTCTGTGTGCGGTTTGCAGTTCAGTTTGCAAAATAAATGTCCCAAAGTGGGATCTCTGTGCGGTGTCTTTTTTTGTATTTGGGGAATGCTTGTCTTGGAGCCAGGGGCAGTGTTTGTAAATCACTTTCTCCTTTGAGTTCTTCCTGGCCATTTCATATTTTTGGGTGTGTGGTGGGGGCAGGGCAGAGTGTGGGGTATATTTGCTTCCCCTCACCCGCCTCCTTCCTGGGCCTGGGTCTCCATCCCAGCCAGCCTTTGCTGCAGGTTTAACTGGGCTGTGAAACTACTCAAGGGGAAAATGAGAAACTACCTGGTGTTTCATGGGAGGCAACGGGCTGGGCCTTCCGAGCTCCGATGGCAAACCCTCTCCAGCCGCCAGCCATGGATGCAGAGAGCACCTGGATTCCCTCCGACCAGGGAGCAAGTGTCCCCTGCCCCCACTGAATCCTCGTGGTGCTTCCCCACATCAGGAAGGCGACAAGGCCCACTTGAGATGCAAATAAAAATTAGCAGCGGTGGCAAGCTGGCCCATCTATTCCCCATGGCCCCTCATGAAGATCGCTTGTCTTTGCAGTTTAGATGGGGAAATTTCGAGCTGACCTGGCATCTGCTTAAGAATCGATGGGACCGAGAATAGGAATGTAAATAACAAGAACAGGCATCACGCCAGTGGTGGCCGTTTATTGAGCACTTACTATGTGTAGGCTCTGTGTTGAGGGGCCCTGGACAAGCTTCTTTCCGGTCATCCTCAGGGCAGCGGTAGCATGACTGTCACCTCATCGGCGAGGCCATGCCAGGGTCCCAAGTGAGGGCGCTCTCTGACCAATGCGGTGGCTGCCCCTTGCTCTGATGACACTGCAGCCCCATCTGCCTGACATTACGTTCTGACTTGCGGAATGTCTGTCTCTGGGAGTGAGATGTGAGCTTCAGGGGGTGGGGCTTTGTGTCTGTTCTCTTCACCACGGTATCCCCAGTGCCTAGAACAGGGCTTGGCACTTAGGTGCCTTTCAATACACACTTACCAAATAAGCGGATCCCCACTTTATAGAGATGGAACAGGGGACACGAGGATCCCAGGGACAGGGCAGGGCTGGATCTCAGCCACAGTGCAGGGCCATGGGCCATGCCCTGGTTCTTGACCTTCCGCCCACCCACTCCTGGACATGTCCTTTAGCATTTAACATTTGATCAGGAGAGGGGGCACTCACCCAACCTACACCCTGTTTCCTCACAATTCAAACCTTTTCCCTCTGGCTGACTCACACCTTCCAGCAAAGGGCCGGGTGACCGCACAAGTTGGGAGAAGATGCTCAGAGTATGCTTTTGAAGCTCATCTCTCTCTCTCTCTCTCTTTTTTTTTTTTTTTTTTTGAGACAGAGTCTTGCTCTGTCACCCAGGCTGGAGTGCAGTGGCAGGATCTTGGCTCACTGCAAACTCCACCTCCTGGGTTCATGCCATTCTCCTGCCTCAGCCTCCCGAGTAGCTGGGACTGCAGGTGCCTGCCACCACGCCCGGCTTATTTTTTGTATTTGTAATAGAGACGGGGTTTCACCGTGTTAGTCAGGATGGTCTCAATCTCCTGACCTCGTGATCCACCTGCCTCGGCCTCCCAAAATGCTGGGATTACAGGTGTGAGCCACCAAGCCTGGCTGAAGCTCATCTCTTGATGGGCTCTGACTTCCATAGGCTGAGTGGTGCAGACAGAGGCCCCGCCCGCCGGGAGCCCCCTGCCAGGAGCACATGCAGGTGTGGAAGGGACCATCCCAACGTTATGGTGTGCTGTGGTCAAGGGTGTAGGCCCTGGAGCCAGATTCCCTGACTTCTAAGCCTAGTCCTGCCACTTAGAAGCTGTGTGGTCTTGGGCACTCCATGACACCTCTCTGTGCCTTGTTTCCTTGTCTGGAAAAAGGGGAGAATGCTAGTATCTGTTTCAAAGGCTAAATGAGTTCATTCACCTAGAGGACTTAGAACAGGGTCAGTGCTCATGGAATTCATGATCCAGAAGAACTGGATCCTCACACATGCCAGAGTAAAATGGAACACGGTGTGCCTGGAGTGTTTTTTTCTTTTTCTTTTTTTTTTTTTTTGAGATGGAGTTTCACTCTTGTTGCCCAGGCTAGAGTGCAATGGTGTGATCTCGGCTCACCACAACCTCTGCCTCCCAGGTTCAAGAGATTCTCCTACCTCAGCCTCCCAAGTAGCCAGGCATCCGCCACCACGCCCGGCTAATTTTTGTATTCTTAGTAGAGACAGGGCTTCTCCATGTTGGTCAGGCTGATCTCGAACTCCTGACCTCAGGTGATCCGCCCTCCCCGGCCTTCCAAAGTGCTGGGATTACAGGCGCTGGGGTGTTTTTTTCAGGTGGGAGAAATGCCGCTTGTGTATTAGGGAAGGGAAGCTAAGACTGATCAGTCCTGAGCTGCCCCCAGCCTGACCGTGTGCCCAAAACACTGCTCCACCAGAGTCCCAATGGTGCTGTCTCATTTTCCTGGGGCCACTCCAGGCCTAACACCCAGCCCACTGTCAGCAGTGGCCTTGGGAAAGCCCTGATGCCTCGTCTCCCTGGGCCCCTCTGCACAAGACTTGATGTCATATTCAAGATGTCCTGGCTGGAGGCATCGACACCAACGCAGCTTGTCTGTGATGAAGGCAGACAACCTGCTCACCTGCCTCCCTGGGTTACAAAGCCTGCTGGTTTTGGCCGGGCACGGTGGCTCACGCCTGTAATCCCAGCACTTTGGGAGGCCAAGGCAGTCGGATCACTTGAGGTCAGGGGTTCAAGACCAGCCTGACCAACGTGGTGAGACCCTGTCTCTACTAAAAATACAACAACAAAAAAATTAGCTGGGCGTGGTGGTGCACTCCCAGCTGCTTTAGAGGCTGAGGCACAACGATTGCTTGAACCTGGGAGGTGGAGTTTGAAGTGAGCTGAGATTGAAACACTGCACTCCAGCCTGGGCAACAGAGTGAGACTCTGTCTCAGAAACAAAAAAACAAAACAAACCCCCCAATCTGCTGGTTTTAAAACTACCTTTTATGTCATCCCTAATCAGAAAAACAGGCAGCGTGGCTGGGGAGGGGGCCTGGAGGGCACTGAATCCATGTCCTGGCTACTGTTTGGATGAGTAAAGGCGGTGCCTGGTGCTTTCTGAAGGCCAAGGCTAAGCTCGGGATGACCACGGAACTGTATGCCTGTGGCTTGCTGTCCCCTTCCACATGCAGGTGCACACACAAACACACATGTCCAACAGGGCCCCAGGTATGCCCCGACCTTGGCATTCTCAATCCTCCATAATTGTTGGAACCATCTGCTCCCCCACCAACCTATGGCTCCCCCTGTGACCAGGGGCTGTGTCCACCCTCTTCCCCACGGACACTAAGGCCAGGCCCAGCCGGGAGAGGTGCTAGTCAATGTCTGTTTTGATGAATGAGCAAATGCACTGGGCTCTCTGTCGCTGGCCTTCAGCTGGGGGGTCCAGCCTTGGGGCTGGAAGTCAGAGACACCCGGCAGGAATGCCACGCCAGCTTACTCCAAGCCGTTTGGCGCTGAGAAGTCCCCGGAGCAGCCCTGAGCCTCAGTTTCCTCAACTGTAAAATGAGGGAGACAGCAGTACCCATGGGGCTGTGGGGAGGATTCGATAATGGAGTGATGGATTCAATTTATCATTGAATCCCCGGGACCTCGAATTTAGCTCTCAAAGAAGGCTGGCTACAGTCTTTAAGATGCAAGAGAACCCGAGAACCTGTTCAAGTTGTGCCTGGATGGATGCAGCGTCTTCTGATTTGAGCCCCACATTTCTCCCGTCCCTACTCTGGGTTGACCATTGTCCCCAATGGAAGGGAATCTTTTGAAGGCGGAGAAGCTGTCCTCTCCTGGAGCTGGGCTGCAGCGGACACCATGAGTGGGAGCATGCAGCTGCTTCTAGGAACCGATTGCGTCTTAGCGGCTAGGGACAGTGGCACCAAGACGGTGCTGCACCAGGAAAATAAAGGATTCGGTATGATTGATTCTCTGCAAATGCCCCCATCAGCTCCTGCTGAAAACCCAATGCTCCTTCTGGTGCAAGAGGGAAGGGGAAGTTCTCTCAGTCACCAGCAGCCTGCAGCTGGGGGCTGGAGGGAGATGTCCAGTTTCCAGAGCCTTCCATTGCTTTCTCCAATGGGCAGGAGCACATGCCTGTATTTAAGACATTAGGTAAAGACTGACCCAGCCGGCTGAGGGGTACAGCGCCAGGTGGAGAGCACAGACCCCAGAGTCAGGCCGCCTGGTTCTAACCTTGGCTCAACCATGAGCTGTGTGGTCTTGAGCAAGTGACAGGCCCTCTCTGGGCTCCTGCTTCCTCATGGGAGACAAGGATGGCAATAATGGTACCCATCTTGTGGGATGGTGTGAGGGTTGAATGAGTTAACCCACGGCTAGGACAGTGATGACAATCACATGTCAAGGGAGTGGATGAACCAAGACTCCAATGAGGGAGGTGGAGGGAAGGAGGAAAGCAACCCTCATCCAATGCCCACGGTGTGCAGGGGGCTTTCTACCTCTCATTTCAGTCTCCTGACCTCACCCTACAGATGGGGACGTGGCTCAGGGAGGCACAGTGCTTGCCTAAGTCACACAGCCGGGAGGCGACACACCTGGGTGCGCTCAGTTAATCCTCGGAGGTGAGTGTTCTTCTCATGCCTGTTTTACAGAGGAGGAAACTGAGGCACAGAACAGCCCTGAGGTAACCACCCTGAGGTCACACAGCTTTTAAGCAGTAGAGCCAGATTTTCACCCAGCACTCTGGCTGGTTCCCATGAAACTGTCCACAATTCAGACTTCCAGCTGGTTCTGCTGAGATTGAGCCCGTTGCTCACAGAAGCGCTCAGAACCCTTGACTCTCAGGGCCCCCAGCTCTCAGGGTTCTCTCTCTCCTGAACCATGGCCCCAGGAGTCTCACTCCTCTTGGAGCACTCTGCTCAGACAACTCGTCTCTCCTGGGATCCCCAGTCAGACCCCACAACTGCAGAGAGAGGCACCGGCTCTCAGCCGGGACAGAGAAGAGACCCGCAGGGCTCTCACATTCCTGACGCCAACCAAAACACTAGAGTGGGCATCAGACATCCCCGAAAGGCTGTAGCCCTTTCCTCAGTCCTGCCTGGGACTGACAGCTGCCTCCTTCTACCCTGAGGAAGCCCACCAGCCCCTGGCCCCTCGTCACACTGCAGGGGTTTTTGAAGCATTCCCTTGGGCTACACATGCTCTGTGCCAGGGCTTAGAGCCTGCTGCCTGTGAGGGGACCCTCGCTCCCCAGGCTGTTTGGCGGCCCCTCCAGTGAGCGAGCAGGCGACCATGGCCACCTTGTTGCCTGTGGCTCTGCTGTCGGGTTTTCCAATTCTGGTCACATCATGCCCACACCTGCCCGCCGCCCGCCGCTGCCACTCTCCTTCCCCAGACCCAGTTTGGGGTGAAAGCCTTGCTTATTAGTCAATCTGGATCTCACTTACTGTGAATTACCAGGCCTCATTGATATTCATGAGTGGTCACATCTGAAACCTCAGTCAGCTGCCACGTGACTCCCTGCCTCAGGGAGGAGGCCGGTCTGAGGACAGGGGCACCTGCGCAGCCCTGACCCAAGGCGTCGGCCCCCAGATGGGGACAGTTCAGTGTCCTGGGAGCAGCTCCCGGCTGATGGCGTTCCATCCTGGGACTGGAGGCGCCAGCAGGGCTTTCCAGCGGGGCAGGTAATGGAGAAGAGGGGCTGGGGGCTGGGGTTGGCGGGGGGCCGGTAGCCATGCACTCAGTTCCCGCTGTTGCACCTTTGCACAGGCCACTCCTCCCTCCTGAACTTCCTCTTCCCTTTGCTCAGCTACCTCCTACTCTCCCTTGGCTGGGAAATCACTTCCTAGAGAAATCTGCTCATTGTCCCTCTGAAGGAGGCTCCCCAGCATCCTTCTCTCATGGCACCCTGCACCATCCCTGCACACACATTACACGGGTGCCACTGGTTGTCATTTCGGGTCTGGATGTGTGGGGATGACTCCCATGGGGACCTGGATGTGGATCCTTGGCTTACCAATCAGTGCCTGGCACTGGGCAGCGTTTAGCAAAACTCGGTGGAATGAATGGTTTACGTGTTTCCTGCAAACCAGGCACTCTGCGGTGGCTCAACACTCATCTCCTGGGTCTTCCTAACACCCCTGGGAAGGAATGGACACATTATCCATGTTTTCAGATGAGGAAGCAGATGCAGAGATGTGGGAATCGGGAAGGAGAATCCTGGTTGGGGTGATTTTCCAGCCTGTGCTTCCAGATTAAAGGGAGAAGCTTGACCTGTCACTCCTAAGGGACTGGGTTTCTTTCTCTTTTTTATTTATTTTTTTGAGATAAGAGTCTCACCGTGTTGCCCAGGCTGGAGTGCAGTGGCGTGATCTCAGTCACTGCAACCTCTGCCTCCTGGGTTCCAGTGATTCTCCTGCCTCAGCCTCCCAAGTAGCTGAGACTATAGGCACCCACCACCATGCCCGGCTAATTTTTGTATTTTTAGTAGAGCCAGGGTTTCACCATGTTAACCAGGCTGGTCTTGAACTCCTGACCTCAGGTGATCCACCCGCCTCAGCCTCTCAAAGTGCTAGGGTTACAGGCGTGAGCCACCATGGCTGGCCAGGGCCTGGGTTTCTTGGAAGCACTGGAATCTCATCTTGAGGGGCCAATGGCTTCCGCCCCAGAAGCCAGGACTCTCAGGCAAGATGCAATCAAAGTAAAAACAGCAATCAACTCAGAAAACGCAAACATTGACTGCACCCCTTCCCATCCACCATCCCGCCTCGTTTTGAAAACTGCTTTACTGAGTCCGTTGGGTGGAGGGCGAGGGGAGAGGTACGAATTCACCATTCTTCTAAGTAGATCACCTACCTAACCAGAGAGAAGAGAGACTGAAGAATCGGGACTGCTTTTAAGACACCAGGAAGTTAAAAATCTGGGCTTCTCTGGGCAGGAATAAGGACGAGTTGGTTTTTCATCTCCCCCTAGAAATGAGGCCGCCCCAGCTGGGTGGCGAGGCAGGGGTGGGGCAGCTTGCCCCTGATTCAGGGCTCCACAGCGAGGCAGGGAGGCCTAGGGAATTGGACAGCAAGCAGAATGCAGAGAAATGAGGCTAAATCCAAAACTCAGACTTCTAAATTCAAAGGTTTCCCAGGGAAAATGGGGTTTGAAATGAGTGAGTCTTGGGAACCAGAATGAACTAGATCCGGCTGTTGAAGAGCCCTGGGGGCACATTTTAAACTGGGGATGGGCACCATTTCTAATCCACACCGCGGCCAATCTGAGCGGGCCGGGAGAGCGAACGAACGTGTGGGCACGTGCAGCGTCTGCTATGGAGGAGGTGGGTGAGGGGAAGGAGGGGGGTCTGGTTTGCCATCTGCCTTGGCAGGGAAGGAGGGACTGGCCTTGAGCTGGCTGGGCTGGCTTCCCTTCCTTAAAGATGATTGGGACTGAAGGCTGCCTGGTCCGAGGGAACCTGTCAGTGACCTCTGGGTGGTCCTGGGATCCACCTGGCTGTGATGATCAAGTCGGTTGGACCACAGTGAGGGAGAAAGACAAAGAGCACAGACCCTTTTGGCAGGAGGGAATTAATTCGCTGGCCCACTCACACCTGGGGCTTGGGGAGCGCCATCTGGGTCCCTTGGCAGCACAAATACCCCTGGAGTTGGAAGACAACCATGGGTGAGGCTGAGCTCACCTGCTGGCCAGAACTTTCCTGGTTTTGGCAATGACAAGTCTCTGAATGCTCCGTTTCTCAAGGGGACAGACTAGGGGCTACCTGCATGCTAGCAAACACTTAGTGGGTGCCTCTTGTTTGTGGACGCTGCTGTGAATAAGACATGGTTTCTGTCCTCAAATTGCTGGCAGCAGGTTGACAGAGCACACAGACTCTACAGTGCAGTGAGGGAAGTACCCTACAGCAGTGGCAAGCACTACAGAGGACCAGAGGGAGAGCATCTGTCTTGGGTGGTCAGTGGACTGCTCAGAGGAAGTGATGCCTAGACCTCAAGGATGAGCAGGTGGTAAGTAGGGGAGTGGGGTGAGGGAAAGGGGAGAGGGAGGCTGTCCCACTAATCTAGGTAGCACATGGGGGCTGGCACAAAGATGGTGCCCAAGGAAAATGATGGATACAAGATATATTTAAGAGGTATGTGGGAGACTGACTGTATTCATGGTCCCAGTTTTTTGTCCCTTTCCAGCCCATATCCATGCCTTCTGATAGACCCCTCCCTTGCTGACTTGAAGCTCCACCATGAGACTTACTTTGAAGCAATGGGGCAAGTAGCAAACTTGGCACAAGAGGCTTTGAATAAACTCTTCCTCTCTGGCTCCTCTGCCTCACCCATGAAAAGACGCCTAGGCTGACCATTTGGAGGATGAGGGAGCACTGAGTCAGTTCAGCCTGAGGCCAGGCCAGACAAGGAGACAGCTCTGAGATATGGAAGAGTCCAGCCAAGATCTGCAAAGCCACCTAATTAGCCTGCAGCTGAGGGCAGAGGCATGAATGACCAAGCTGGACAAAGACTGCCCACCTCACCTACAGACTCCTGAGCTAAATAAGCATGTAATGTTTTAAGCCACTGAGTCTTGTGATTGTTCATTAAGCAGCAATAGATAACTAATACAAGATGGAACTGGCAGAGCTTGTGTATGTAGCAGATATTTAAGGCTATGACTTTTCCTCTAGGCATAGCTTTAGCTGTCATCAGAACCATGAGTGTTTCTATTACTGCTGTTTTTGGAAGATATTATGCAATTTCAGTGTATTTTTTGACTCAAGTTCTTTGAGAGTTTTAATTTATAAGAGCTTTTCTTTCTCCTGTTTTGATACAAATTTCTACTTTTATTGCATGTAGTCAAAGGATGTAATCAATATTATTTCCTCTTTCTGGAATGTATTGAGGTTTTCTTTGGTAGCCTTATATATGGTGCTCTTTTATACATGTTCCCATGATTGTTTGAAAGGAGGTACATTACAATCTATGTTTACAGCAAAGAATCTGATTCCTGAAGGCAGAAAATATACATGTACACTTCATAACAGTGGATCCCAAACTGGGATACAGACAAATTGCAGGGGTGGGGTGTATTTGCATTCTCACACGGATATAAAGAAATACCTGAGACTGGGTAATTCATAAAGAAAAGAGGTTTTAATTGGTTCATGGTTCCATGGGCTATACAGGAAGCATAGCAGCTTCTGCTCTTGGGGAGGCCTCAAGAAACTTACAATCATGGCAGAAGGTGAAGGGGAGGCAGGCACATCTTATGTGGCCAGAGAAGGAGGAAGAGAGAGAGGGGGAAGGTATTACATGGTTTTTTCTTTCTTTCTTTTTCTTTTTCTGAGATGGAGTCTCGCTCGGTTGCCCAGGTTGGAAGGCAGTGGCGTGATCTCGGCTCACTGCAACCTCTTCCTCTCGGGTTCAAGCGATTCTCCTGCCTCAGCCTCCCGAGAAGCTGGGACTACAGGCATACGCCACCACGCCCAGTTAATTTTTGTATTTTTAGTAGAGATGGGGTTTCACCTTGTTGGCCAGGATGGTCTTGAACTCTTGACCTTGTGATCTGCCCACCTCGGCCTCCCAAAGTGCTGGGATTACAGGCAAGAGCCACTACACACTTTTAAACAACCAGATCGCATGAGAACTCACTCAGTATCATGAGAACAGCACCCAGGGAGATGGTGTTAAAGCATTCATGAGAAACCACTCCCATGATTCAATCACCTCCTACCAGACCCCACACTGGGGATTATTATTTGACATGAGACTTGGGGGACACAAATCCAAACCATATCATGGGGGTAGGGGAGAAGGTGCCTGGTTCAATACAGAGTCTTAAGACTCAACCTCATTAGTATTAATTCATTTGGTACAAGAAGGGCCTGGTAATTGGGATTTTTTACCCCCCTCCATCCCAACCATAGCCAGGTTCCAATATAGAAAGTCACTGACTGTTCTTTGAATAACATTATTCTTTATCTTTGATTGTTTATTGCTTTCGTAGACAGAGAAAGGGCCCTTAAAGTCTCTTGACTCCTCCCACTAATAGCCTTGCGAATTTGGGCAAGGCATGCCATCTCTCTGCACCGGTTTCACTTATCAAATGGGGACAACAACCCCATCAATTCTGGCTGTTGTGAGGACTCCCTGGCTTATAGTGCCTGGGCCAGAGTAAGACTCAATAATTGTGACCACTGCTGCTATGATGGCCTTGGATTCCCGTGTCTGTTCTTTAGGTTCCAATGCCGGAACTGGCTTTCAGGCCTCTGCTTACAAGACAATGACCTTCTGTCTCTTGCAATGAGTTAGCATTTACAGTTGAAATGGGGCTCAGCACCCACCCACGTAGTCAGTCTTCAGCAAACCAGACATGTTTCTAGATTTTATATTCACTCATTAAGCAAATATTCTTTAGCTCAGACTAAGTGTCCTGTGCTGTGCGGCTGCAAGCCATGGTCCCGCCTGAAGGCAGCCTTGCCCTCAGCTGAACCCTGTCCCCGAGTTGCCTTCTCTACCTATTCCCATTCCCTGCAACTCACTCCAGGCCCCCTGGAGTGGAACCTGTCCCACTCTCAGGAACATGCTTTGAAGTTATGCTTTCACAGTTCCGGAGTCCACAAGTCTGAAATCCAGGTGTGAGCAAGGCTGTGCTCCCCCAGAGGCTCTAGGGGAGGATACTTCCTCGGCCCTTCCAGCTTCTGGTGGCTCCTGGCGTTCCTGGCCTTGGCTGCCTCCCTCTGGCCTCTGCCTTCTCTACCCATCAATGGGACCTACCCACTCTGCTACAACCATGGCTTCAAAGTCAGCCAGGGAGAGAACAGGTTGGGCTTCGTGGGGTGAGGGTGTTGTTTCTGCAGAGGTGGTGGAGGGCCAGCCACAAGGTTATCTACAAAAGTAACCGGCCGGGCGCGGTGGCTCACGCTTGTAATCCCAGCACTTTGGGAGGCCAAGGCGGGCGGATCACGAGGTCAGGAGATCGAGACCACGGTGAAACCCCGTCTCTACTAAAAATACAAAAAAATTAGCCGGGCGTGGTGGCGGGCGCCTGTAGTCCCAGCTACTCGGAGAGGCTGAGGCAGGAGAATGGCGTGAACCCGGGAGGCGGAGCTTGCAGTGAGCCGAGATTGCGCCACTGCACTCCAGCCTGGGCGACAGAGGGAGACTCCGTCTCAAAAAA